>NW_027505657.1:0-169481 GCF_021521415.1 Bidens hawaiensis
CTCGTGTGTACTTTGCTTTTGCCTTCTTGAAAGCTCTGTCTAGTTCTTTTGAGGATGAGAGTGGTGGTAGATGACAACAGAATATGAAAAACAAATATGTATAATTAATGTATATTTTGTAATTGAATAGAACAAATAGTAGGCCTGCAAACGAATCGAACGTTCGTTTAACTGTTCATGAACCTTTCGCGGGGAAGTTCATTTATGTTGTCTTATCTTTGTTCAATTACGTTAGTCTAGATTATAAACAAACGAACATAAACGAACAAAGTGTTCATTTTTAAACTAAATGAAAATGAACATAGATATTTGTTCGGTTAAGTTAAAAGGGAACAAACCTCCTGGTCACATAAGATTAGGTTTTCTGGCCAAGCAACAAAAGTACCACGTGCGTCGCAACAGTCACAATTTCACCTGCTCACAAGGAATAATTGCTTGTTCCTTTATGACTTCATCAATACTAACTTATAGCAACCTCCGGGATTGCTTTTCCATGCAACTGTTGTGGAACCGGTGACCATTGAACTGTACCACGTGCACCTTGTTAGCTTGTCATGCACACATAAACAACACTCATACACCTATAAACAAGCATGTGCAATAACAATGTTGAAGTCAATATATAAGTGCATACCATGTTGGTGGCAAATAACAATGTTTCGCGCAGTACATACCTTTATTAAGGATGTGGGGAAGCTTCATCCGTAGATAAATCTTTTCATTTACGGCTTCTCCGTTTTACCTAAAAATCATTCAATGAATCAGCTTATGGATGGAAATCAATCAACAATTAAAGGAAAAACTGAATTGCCAAATACTTACTGATGGTTTTTTCGAGCCATTACTATCCAGAGTGTGGTGTAGTTGTGTTGATGCTTGGTCAACATTGTTCTCTACAGGCGTCATTGGTAATATAAAAGAAATTGGAATTGTTAGACTTATTAGGTTATAAAATATAAAAACTGAAATTGCCAAATACTTACTAATGCCGCGCTATGGGGATCGACTACCGTTTGGTCGACACTTTTTTCCACAGACTTGGCCTGCAATTTGGTAATAGAAACTGAACACACTCAATGGAAACGAATTATAACAAGTACTGAAATTGTCAAATACTTACTGATGTCGCGATATGGGGAGTGGGTACCGTTTCGACAACTATTTATCCGCAGACTTGGCCTACAATTAACTTATGCAAAATTAGCACACTCACATGGAAAGTTATTTAATAAAACAAATCAATCAAACTGTCAAATGCTTACATGAGAGCGGATTCTTGTTGCACAACCTCACCAGAGGTTAAGATGTTTCCCACAAAACTGGCTACAAATCAATTATTAGGTTATGGAAATGAAAAAATCACATGGAAAGTTGTAATAAACAAAGAAACTGTCAGATACTTACTGGTTCTGGCATATTATTTTGCACCACAACACTAGTACTTTGGTTAGAACCAACCTGGTTGGGAAAGGATTTACCTACGAATGTGACAAAACAGTGCCAATTATGTATGTCGAATGCATTAATTAATATGTAGCATACGTCACTTACTTGACTTTCCGACATTTCCGGAAAAAAAATCCTTCGAGATGTCTGAACCTGGCCTAAAATGCTAACCGTTCCTTCTCACGACTTGCTAGGATAGCATTCTGGAATCAAGTAGAGACGTCAACCTGTTTACCAATACATCTCTCTGCACCGCCTCAACTCAAGTTGGGCAATCCGTTGCTTAAACGAGTCTTTTACCGACTCACACGCAATATTTACCTGTTGTCAATCTGTACCCAATCCCTTTTAAAAACCACCTTTCTCTTTGCCAAGCACTAAGGTGACGGCATCTGTGCACGGTTCAAGTGCCAGGGCTCCGGAGGCGATATGCTCCTCATGCTTAGCCTGCAAGAAACAAATATTCTAATACACTTGTAACACGCTTATGTATCCACATCAAGTGTTGAGACAAGATATACAGACTAAAGCTATTTTGACACCATATAAGGCAATGAATTGCCTTTAACTGATTTAAAAGTTTAATACTAAAACATACTAATTTGGATGCCACGCCTTCAACAACAGCATCTTGTATGCACCATCTTTGTCCTCCTTCTTTCATCCACATTAATGAACGGCTGGGGATCTCATCCGGTTCAATTTCCTTTTTTTTTGACCTTGTAAAATATCCAAGAGAAAGCAGTTGAAGGTCATGCGTTAGACAAATCATTGAACTAGAGAGAAAGCAGCTGACGGTGATTACCAGTTTCTCTCGAAGGTAGGTATAACCCCTCATCCATGTGATGATCAAAAACATTCTTTGCTCGAGCTCCCTTTGATGAAGCCTATTTGTTTCTTCAACCACACATTATAATCATTCATTATATTAAACAAAAAACATAAACCATATATAATCGATTCAACCTACGTTTGCAGAATAGAGGATTTATACCTGAAACTGCTCTGATTGTGTGTACTCAACGGAGCGATCCCAGTCGTCTTGCTTGATCATCGTCCTGTGTCCCTTTGGTATCGCCTTCAGCTTCAGCGGTTTACCGATGTTCGGCATAATGTATTTGGTATACATTTTTCTTCTAAATCCCGAAGAAGGTGTCCGAGCCGATTCATCACAGAAGGCCTGTGGCACGCCTCAATCTCAAAGTATTTCTGCATAATATAATACTGTAAAGGTAAATTACTTCTCAAATATAAAATGCACAAATAAAAATCAAGAATAACCATTATTTGTTCCCACAGTTTATCTCTAAGCTCCTTTGTGACCTCCTCCAACTTAAATGCCTCAAGCCAACTATTTCCCTTACAACATCTCCTAAAAAACTTGCAAACTTTGATCTGTTTTGGCCAGTGAACCTACCCAGATTATCAAACTCCACTACCAGTCTGACACCTCCAGAGTTTGCATAATCAGTACGTAGCTTAGGTAACCTCGTCAACCCCTTGTAGGTTTTTGATTAGTAGCAAACTGTTGAAGGGTTCCATAGCCATCGTCGCTATAGCATCGTCTGCTTGATTGTCGTCGTCATTGGCTTCCTCGCTGGAGTAGCCTTCAGTGTCGTCTGATTGAGCGTCGTCGTCGTCGTTGGCTTCCTCATCGGAGTATAAAACATGTTCTTCTTCGATTCTTCATCTATAAGCTTCATCGTCGATTGTTTTAATAATTTGGAGTGTATTTGGAGTATAAATCACTGTCGTGCTGATTTGTGGAGTGGAAAATTTTAATAATTTGGAGTGTAATTGATTTTTGGAGTGTTAAATGTAATTTGGAGTTTTTGAATATTTGGAGCTAATATTTTGGAGCTTTTTGAGTTTTGCCTCCCTTTTAATTAAGAACCAATAGATTATTGGCATAGTTTTTACTGGTAGAGAACTGTGGCTGAAAATAGACATTTTGACAGAAGATGGTTAGATAAGCGTGTTACTTGCGTATTAGGATATTTATATATTGTTAAATAGAACTTTTACAGAGTGGTTGGATAAGCGTGTTACTTGCGTATTAGGATATTATATATTTTTTGTACATTAGCGTGTTACAAGCGTAATAGTGTTTTTTAACAAAGTGTTTTTTGTTTTATTTTTATATTTAACCAAGTGTTTTTAGTTTTTTCGATTTGTTATAAGATACTCCATAATTACCATTCATTAAAAGTTTTCATACAAAAGGCACCATTACATACATTCCATGAAACAAAATAAAAGTGAATAACAAAATAGATGATACAAGAAACTATAAAGTAAAGCATTTAAAAGCTAACCAACCAACATTCAACACAATAAACTAAAAAGTGTATCAATACAACTATACAAATATTACCCAGAGTGACCAAATCACAAATGTTCCAATTCACCAAATATTTCCCAAATATTCCAAACATCACCAAATCACTAATCAACTTTTGAAACTAACAAACTACCTTCATTGAAGTCATATTCAAATATGCACTTATCACCGATCTATAATCATTTTCCTCCTTGAAAATTTTCCATTTTGTAAAGAATATCTGAATTTTAGCTTCGACACTTCACCATGGAGTTTCATTTTTTTACGAACTTCGGGATTGACCAAAGTGATTAGCATTCCATCATAGGCATCAATCTGGTAGCAATGTGACCCGGAAGACGCTGTGAAAAGCAAATTTCAAATATACTTGTAAATAAAAAAGCAATTTAAAAATTCAATTTACCAATTTCTTAGTGACGTTCATGTGGAAGACGATTTAGAGTCTCATTTTGCTCATCAAGATGAATTTGGTTTTGGGATGAACTACCTTGATTGCTTAATTGGTAGTTGAGAACAGCTGATTTGGACCAGGAAGGATAAATTCTATGTCATCTTCTTGAAAGACATTAATATGAAAGTGTTATCTGATATGATTTCAAACACACAAACGAACCACCTTTCAAGTTGGTTTGTTTAAAAACCTCAATCCATCCATCCTCTAGTCTATAACCCATTCCATCCCATTGACATGAAACGTTAAAACAACACTCTATCTGGAGCAATAAGCTCGAAAAGCAAATTCATCCAATTTTGACCAATTCTTGAATCACGTACCACTCAGGGAAATCCTGTTAAACATGTTAATTAAAAGACATTTGAATTTGGAAACAATCATTAAAACAGATATTAAAACTTACTAAGTAATAGACGTGTCGGTTTCTGACTAGAATACATATCATAGTACCTGATTAATCATTTACGTTTCTTTTGAAAGTAAACATATTCAACATAGATCTTGATTTAAGCTCAAAAACAACATATGTTCCAGCTTCTATACAACATTCTCTGATTAATTCAGTCGTCAACCGGTTCCAAAATAAAAGTCATCAAGTACTTTGATTATAACAACAGAAAATATTCTACCACTTTGATCATAAATCAAACAACAGCCGGTATTCGATTTCTTGTCAGCAAACATTGGTTGAACAAATTAGGAATGAGCTATAAGTAACACAAAAATGTTCTTAGAATGTATATGTTGCAAACTGTAAATTGTTTCATAAAAAAAAAATTAACCAGATATCATTACATACCATCCTACTCATGGAATCGCTGTTGATATCTACCAGGAACATAACTCCATTATTGAGACTCGGCATTTTTATGTTCTTACCAGGATAAGCGATCGATGTCTACGAATTACAGTAAAGCGAAGTAGAAGTCGATTTTGGGTTTTGAAGTTAAAAGGGATATGAATTTTGGTTTTATTTATTTCTACACATTTAATTATATATATATTGGTTTTTGTTTTATAAATTTTTAAAATAGTATTAAAATATTTACTTTTAGTTTTTTTACTAACATTCGGTATTAAATTTCGTTAAAAGTTGAGTTCGTTTAATAAATCGTATTTTTTAAATAAATTAAACTTTTTCCATTAGCGAAGTATTATCTTAACTAATTAGTAAGATTTTCTGGATAAGATTTACAACTTCGTAATAGAGAAGCTCATAACATTCTAGTGTTATCATTATCATATGGTTATCATCATCACCATATGTGTTATGATGATGATCAACATTATAAAGTTATCATGGTTATCATGTATTATAGTGGTTATCATCATCATAATCATTGATCACCGTCACCATGAAAAGGCATCATCATCATACGTGCGGGTAATCAACGTGGTCATTGTATAGGCTATCGTAGTCGGCGTTGATCATACTGGTAACATGTATCTCGCTATCAGTGTCGTCATCGTCACACATCATCAACATCATCATCATCCGATTGCCATGTACGGGATGTAGTCAGCATCGTATGGGTTATCGTAAACAAAACGCCCAATATTAGCGATCACTGTCGGCACCATCTTATGAATTGTTGTCGTTATCAAATGACATCATCAGTCGTACATGCTACCATCAGTATGATCATCGTATACGTTATCATGGTCGTCGTCGATCATACGGGTTACATGTCATTAAACATCGGTATCTGTTGGTGCATTTTGTGACCGTCGCTATGCAATTCTGACCAGCGGAACGCCACAGGCGAAGTTAGCACAACTTCGCCTTAGGCGAAGTTAGAACAACTTCGCCAACGGCGAAGTTGTAACAACTTCTGCCTTAGGCGAAGTTATCACAACTTCGCAACGGCGAAGTTAGCACAACTTCGCCTACTGAAGCCCAGGCCCGTGAATGTTTGTCTATATATAGTTGTGTCTTGTTTAGTTTTAGTAATCTAGAAATCAGTGTGTGTTTGAGCAGCTTGTTTATTGAGAGAGAGTAAGAGACTAGAGTCGTGTGAGACGACCCGAGGTAGAGCTCACCTCGGGTCAGTCGTGTTTTTCTGTTTTTGTTACGGTATGTAACGTGATTATTTTATATATGAATCTGCAGATTTGTTTATCCCGTTCTAGTATTTGTTTGTGTATTTGATCGTGTACGTGTTTGTGTTATTCGTCTGTACACCATAAACGAGTCTAGGAGGATTCCGCACTCCTAGACCTCGTGCGGATCTCGTATCGATCGCCGACGCCCCGGGGGGACTAACAAGTGGTATCAGAGCCTTAGGCTCTTACGCTATGGTTCGAGATCTGCGTTTTGGTGTTTCTGGCATGTTTCTGTGCGTTTCTGGCCGAACAGTTCTTCAGGCGAAGTTAATTGTTCATCAGGCGAAGTTGCTGTTCATCAGGCGAAGTTGCCGTCACTGTTCGTAGGGTTTCAGCGAAGATATAAGGAGAAGCGAAGTTATGAACAGGCGAAGTTGACTTTAGGCGAAGTTGACTTCTCGGCGAAGTTATAGCCAGGCGAAGTTATGGCCAGGCGATGTTAACTTTAGGCGAAGTTAACGAGAAAAAAAAAAAAAAAAAAAAAAAAAAAAAAAAAAAAAAAAGAGTATTTTGGAGTTTTCGTCTGTATGGCCAGGTGTACACGATTATTGTGAGACCGAAGATGTTGTTCCATAAACGAGTGATCTTGTTATCTTTTGGTCTTACGTGTGAACAAATACGTGTCAACTCTGATTTGGAGTTGAGGTTGTGAATGGGATATTGTTTGAAACTGGATATTGACACATATTCGGGTGTTTGTGGGAAAGGAAATTGTTGTTGTTCGTGATGACCAACCGAAGAAAGTCAAATTGAACTGAAGGTTTTTCGTCATTACTGGATTGCGGTCAGAGCATATTATTTATGTTATTTTCAAGGCGTTCGAGAATTGGATCCTGAAACGTGATGCATATTTATTAGAGTGAAGATTCTGGAACAAGTTGGATTTAACCGGGAATTAAAGTGTTTATGTTCCTGATCGTTATCCCTGGTGATTGAAGATGCTTCAGATTAATTAATGGTCGTGTGTTAGATTCTGTCAGGGTGGTTTTGTGATGAAATTGATTACTTGATGTTGAGTAGTTGAAGATTAAAACCTTATCATATGCCGACGAGTTGGTGAAGTTGTGGAGGAAGCCCAACTTCACGTGTTGGTGAAGTCAGATGGACTCACGTGATTGGTTGAGATGATCTATTGGCACGAGGATGCATGCATTACAAAGACCTCAATCGTTATAGTCGGAGAAGCTTACACTGAAGGGGAGATCTGATATGGAAGACGCTGGGTGATTGGTAGATTTGTGAAGCTACAGGACAGTTTCAGACACGGCTGGTTGACTGCAAACAGAAGATCATCAGTTAAGAGGGAGTCTGTTGGTGCATGTTTTGTAACAGATGATCTTTCGTGTTTTATGAATTGAGAGCAACGGTCAAAGGGGAGACTGTTGGTGCATTTTGTGACCGTCGCTATGCAATTCTGACCAGCGGAACGCCACAGGCGAAGTTAGCACAACTTCGCCTTAGGCGAAGTTAGAACAACTTCGCCAACGGCGAAGTTGTAACAACTTCTGCCTTAGGCGAAGTTATCACAACTTCGCCAACGGCGAAGTTAGCACAACTTCGCCTACTGAAGCCCAGGCCCGTGAATGTTTGTCTATATATAGTTGTGTCTTGTTTAGTTTTAGTAATCTAGAAATCAGTGTGTGTTTGATCAGCTTGTTTATTGAGAGAGAGTAAGAGACTAGAGTCGTGTGAGACGACCCGAGGTAGAGCTCACCTCGGGTCAGTCTTGTTTTTCTGTTTTTGTTACGGTATGTAACGTGATTATTTTATATATGAATCTGCAGATTTGTTTATCCCGTTCTAGTATTTGTTTGTGTATTTGATCGTGTACGTGTTTGTGTTATTCGTCTGTACACCATAAACGAGTCTAGGAGGATTCCGCACTCCTAGACCTCGTGCGGATCTCGTATCGATCGCCGACGCCCCGGGGGGACTAACAGTATCACCATCATCATCAACACATATATATATGAGTGTGTGTGTGTGTGTGTGTGCCATTGTGTGGCGTATTGTCATATAGGTACATATAATTGGTCATCATCATATATATTTGTGATCATCATCATAGACGTCATGCTCGTCGTACGAGCTACAGTCGCCATCGTATGGGTTGGCGTAAGCAAACCGTACCATTTAGGTTAGCAACATCAATATGATAACCATCACCAACCCAGGTTGTTATATTAGCATCGTCTCGTCATAATTGGGCCAATCATCATGGTCATCATACGGGATAGCACCGTCATCGTCTCATGTATTACATATCCGCAATCATACTACACACCACCAACTACCACCATCCACCTCCCACATTCGCCACAACGACCTCCAGCACCAACCACTAACCACACTCCACCACCACCCACCACACCACCACCACCCACTAATATTATATAAAAATATATATACATTTATCTATACCCATCCACCACCACCACCCACTACCCACCACCACCACCACCCACCCACCACCACCACCACCACCGACCTCCGCCACCACCAACCACCACCCACCACCACCACCGACCTCCGCCACGACCACCCACTGCCCACCACCACCACCCACCACCACACATCCGCCACCACGAACCACCACACCTCCGCTACCGTCCACCACCATCTAATATTATATATATATATATATATATATATATGTATTGCTAATATACAATACAAACCGTACGATTAAAATCTAAAAGCACGCGCCTTTTTGCTACTATACAATACTAACCGTACGATTAACTATCTACTTCTGGAACGGCGATAATTATTCCCAAAATTCAACCTCGTAAGTCAATATTTCTAAAAACCGTCGACAATTCGTTTCTACTGTGAAGCACAAGCACAAGCACAAGCCCGAGTGGTTTAATTATTCTGGAACAGAACCAAAATGAAGAACCCTAACTCATCTACTTCTGGAACAGAACCAAGGACGAAGCAAAAGCACGATAGGTCTTAGAATAAAGATGGAACACGTGTTAATTTATGATTTTTTTAGCGTTTTAGGTTTACTTAATCTTAAAATGTAGGCATTTGTTTGAATCTTCGTATGTATTAAAGCGTTTGATAAGCGTGTTGTTGTAATACACATCTTTGTTTTTTTTAAATCTATGTATAATATTAAAGCATGTTATAAGTGTATGATTAGCGTGTTATGGCTTTGGTATGAGAATTTTTCATTGTGATGTTTGATAAGACTTTTCTGTTTCCTTGTGATTCGTGTTGTTATCCCCTACCCCCATGTTTTATTGTATGTATGTGATTCAGTTGTCGAAAAAAACAAGACTGATAAAAGAAAGACTAAAAAATTTGCTCCAGTGGGGAAAACAAAACATGTTGTGGATGCAGACTCTGATTCAGACCTTAACACAAAAATCTACAGGTTTTTGTCAAAGCGGAAATAGGTGGAACACAGCACCTCTGGCCCAGACTTTCAGTCTCCGAAAAAGAGAGCCATTAAAGAAAAGAAGCCAGTCAAGAGGGGAAAACCTTTTGTTGAATCCGTAGACAAAAAATTGAAGAATAGGTGTGCACCTTGTAATATTGTTGATGCATTGAAGGCAATGACCACTGCCCAAAAACTTGTGTGGAAGAAATGGGTTTCGGGTCAATATTAAGACTTCAAGTAACCCAAACTCCAACAACTTGGGATATTGGTTGCTCATGAACTATAATAACCGTTTAAATAAATTGAACATTGGGAGCGATGTTATTAAGATAACACCACAAAAAGTACATGAAGTGTTGGGGATACCAATGGGTAAGAATCCTGTTGTAGACAAGAGTAGACCAAGATTGGGGGAAGATGTTACTACAGATTTGTTCAAAAATCAATTCCCGACAAATTCAAGAATAAGATAAAGCATGTGAAAGACAAACTGGCCGCGGATCAAGGAGTTGGTGAACTGTTTAAGATTAATTTCCTTGTGTTGTTCAACACCTGTATAGGATTTGTGACATTATCTACAACAGTCAATCAACGATTCATCTTCGCAATTGATAAAACCTTGGATATTCCAAACATGGACTGGTGCAGCTATGTTATTGAAAACTTGAAAATGACAAAGGAAGAATGGAGAGGTATCAATGTTCAATAAAACGGTCCGATCACCTTCCTTGTGATGCTTTACACGCATGAATACCAGAAAAAATATGGTCCATTTGGGACTCCCGTCACAACGCCTGCAGTCAACTACATAACAACAACTACTCTTAATAAGATGGAAAAATACTTGGAGAATAATGGTCCTCCCTTAGAAGAAGATGCTACTGAGGTTGCTGCTGTGACGTTTAGTGTTGACGGGAAAGGGATTGATGTGGCTGCTGCTGCTGTGACTGTTAGTGCTTCCGAGAAGGGACTTGATGAGACTTCTGATGCTGCTGTTGCTGATACTGCTATGGCAGTTAATGCTACCGGGAAGAGACTTGATGAGACTGCTGCTGTGGCTGCTGCTGCTACTGCTGCTGTGACGGTTAGTGCTGCCGGTAAGCCTGGAGTTGAAGAAAACGCTGCAGCTGAGGAGAAACAAGAACATGGTATTAAATTGTTATTTTCTTATAAAAAACTCTCATATCTCTTATCTCTACATGCATTTTATGTAATACAACATTATATGTAATTAAAAAACAGATGGTCAAAGTGCATCTGAAACAGATAATGCCGATCAAACAGCTGAACAAGATTTGGATGATTATGTAAGCGATTATTCACCTTTGAGTTTGCAAATGCCTATCGTGCTTGTTGACAATTATTTAACTCCATTACAAGTGGTTGGGATAAGTTGAAAATGTTTTTGAATTAACAATAACTATATTTTCTTTTTACAGTCTTGGAATAAGGCAATGGATAACAAGTTGAAGAAATTTGATAAAATTTGCTCCGAGATCAACGAGTTGGTCTGTCAAGGAAAGGATAGACATCCATCAATGAGAATATCTTTGCTAGATGTTGTGAATGGGAAAACAGATTCACTAATAATGTGGTCCCTAAAACACAAGATTCAGATGTTGGTGTTGGTGGTCCAGTGGCTGCTCTAAAAGGTATTTGGGCTAAATTAATTATTAGTATAATTAAAACGCTTTAAAACACTTATGCTGTTATTTTAAACTTATTACATCTGTGTGATGCAGTTGATTCAGATGTTGGTATTGGTGGTCCAGTGGCTGCTCAAAAAGGTATATCATATATGCACCAGCTTAATTATATACCAGCTTAATTATAATCACAGTTGAACATATTACATCTTTCGCCGTCGTAAAAAATGATGTAGGTGATGCAGGTCAAGAAAACAATGTCTCGTGCGCAGATATTGATGAATTTGTTAATACAGTGGTTGCGTGGAAAAAGGAAGGTATTTAATTATAAATAAAAACCAAAAGGGGTTGAAGGTATTTAATTATAATTACAATTATTTTCAGTCAAATTTAATGTGAGTTGTTTTATGTTTAACAGTTGACACCGGATTGTCAACAAGTGATAGTGATGCAGCGTACAATGAGAATTCGAAGGCTAAACACGTTGATTCTTGGAATACCCGTGAAAATCCTTCCCAAACCCCCAAATTCGACCCAAAAGTCAAGAACTTGAAAAGTGAAAAGTTTTTTTATTAATTCTGATCAATAGATCAGATCACATTACATTCATAACATATTAATAGAGAAGCCAAAAATAGGTTTGGGCCGAAATAAACAACTAAAGGCCCAACAATAGCCCAAAACAAAACACAAAAAGTAGACGAAAAACATAAAAGTGGCCCAAAAGTTTATCTAGAGGCCTTATTTCGAAAAAATAAACAGGTTAGCACAACGTGGCCCACATTCCAATGTTCGTTTTGACTGGTAGAACGCCAGAAACGGAGGCCCGTAGCCCAAGTTAAGCCCATTTTCGTGAAGCCCCTTTTGAAGCGCGATCTTGGGCCTCTAGAAACATAATGGCCCGGTATTCTATACTTGGGCCCACATCAGATAGCCTCATTACAATGAACTCTACATATCTTCGGAGAGAGGTTGACGTATCCGCTAGTGTCACAGTAGATGAACAAATAATTTCAGAGTATATATTTTTTTTTGTCTTGAAGACATTTGGGAGGAGGTCTACAAGTCCACTCAAACAGAATCGTTCAAGGTGGTCTTTGAAAGCTTCTGTCCTGGCATTTATATAGCCACCAATGCAATGGATGTATTCAGTGAAGCAATGAACTATGAAGAAAAGAAAAAATATGCAGCATCACCGTTCAGATTCATTGCTTCAAGCACTGTGCTGGTACAAATTAATCTATTTTGTTTGTACTATTAGAAAATGCACAATAAACGCTTTAATCATCTGCATTTTAATTATTATACAGACAAGTGACCATTATGCTGAGTCAAAGGGTTACACAGACAAAGAAAGACTGGATGTGTTTTCAGACAACATCGAAAAAGAAATGGCAAGGAGTGGAATTCTATCACTCAAGGAGGTTGCTATAGTACTCGTGCCAATTCTACAACACGATCATTTCTTTGTGGTTACCTTTAATCTTCAAACATGAGTGATAGAATTACTTGACAACAATACACATCAAGAAATACCAGCTAATGCAAAGTTTAAAAGCTTAGAAGAAAAATCAAAAGCAATTAGAGATAATTTGGAACAAAGATACGGAAAGACTCCTGATATGCTGGTAAACATATATACCTTTAACCCAAAAAACATACTTAAATTGCTTAAATTGCTTTCTATTTTGTTTAGAGAAACGTCTTTTGCATGTATCTTAAAACAATCAAACACCCCATTACTCAGCAAATTGTAGGTTCCCAGCCGGATCTACGCAGGAGTATCTCGTAACACGAGGGTGCGGAATCCCCACGTAATAAGATACGAGTGTAAGATAAGCAATACGTTGAATCGGTAAAGTAAAACACACGGAACAATACTAATAAACTCGATTATATTGCAAAGCTTCAACACGTGATATCAATAATCACTAACACACGTTCTGCCGTCCCAAAAACTTTTACAAACAAACCTAAGCCGAAGTATATATAGACTTTGACAACTTCGCCTAACATACTAGGTGAAGTTGTCTAACTTCGCTATTCCCAAGTTCGCTAACATACATGGCGAACTTACATAAAACAATATTCAAACAAAAACGAAACAAACTAAAACGATTACAGACACATGCAAAACACGAGATACTGAACTACTGACATTATGCACCAACAGACTCCCCCTTGGCAGTAGCTTCATATCTCTATCTTCTTTCTCGTGTCTAGTAATCCCAAAAATCTCGTGCCACCCGTCTTCAAGCATGAACGCCCTGTCTTAAACAGACAGAGACCACCCTCTGGTACTTCTTGGCTTCATCTTTCCACGCAGGAATGTAGAATATCTTCTTATCGTTTAGTACCTGCAAATCAGCTTGAGACAAATTTACCAAGTGCATGGGATCATACACTCTCAGAATCTCCTGTTCGTCCTCATCTTCCATAACGGCTTCAGCAGTCTGACAATCGACATACCACCACTTGAGATTCTTTAACACATTTTTAGGCATCATTTTCATTGGCACCTCTTTCAAACACCGAATTGGTTTATACTTCATCACCATCCAAGGCTTGCCATCAGCTCGCATTCCCCTTTCCTTATCTTCAACTAACTTCTCTTTCTGACGCTTTAGCAACTCAAACTTCTTCTCTTTTACACTCTCTTTCCACACGATCTTCCCAGTTATTCTTGCCATATTGTCACCACTCCTATTAATCAATCCCAATTTAGCTAAGTCTTTCACCTCACACTCAGGCAAGGTGTTCAGTGATCTCAAAGCCTTTTTAAAGTACTGAATCCCATCATAACGCTTAATCACAAACAACTTTAACTGCTCATCATATAGCCAGCAAATAATACCTTTCTTCGACTCAGCATACCCCTTGATGTTGTAACTCTTTTTGAACATTGTCGGCACTGCGGGCTTCTTTGTCTTGAAGAACCACTGAGCACAGCCTTCCTTCCATCTCGGCTGTTCTTCCCATTCAGACTCATCTGACACACCCACATCTTGACTCACATTCACCTTGTCAACATCTGGAATATCATGTTCTACACTATCATCCACAATCTCACCTTCTTCTATCTCACTATCAATAACAATCTGTTCTCCTATCTTTTCAATCTCATCAATAGTTAACACATCATCTGTTAAATCATCATCATCACCCAACACTTCCTCATCATCAACAACAACGACATTCTGTTGGTGCATGTTTTGTAACAGATGATCTTTTGTGTTTGTTAGAATTGAGAGCAACGGTCAAAGGGAGTCTGTTGGTGCATTTTGTGACCGTCGCTATGCAATTCTGATCAGCGGAAACGAAGTACGAAGTTAGAACAACTTCGCCGTAGGCGAAGTTGTAACAACTTCTGCCGTAGGCGAAGTTGTAACAACTTCTGCCGTAGGCGAAGTTAGAACAACTTCGCCTACTGGCCCAAGCCCAAGCCCGCGAAGTTGTTTCGATATATATACGTGTCTTGTTTAGGTTTGAGTATCCAGAAAGTTAGAGTGTTTTGTGATCAGTTTATTTGTCTAGAGAGAAACCGAGAGGGAGAGTCGTGTGGGACGGCCCAAGGTAGAGCTCACCTCGGGTCGGCCGTGTTTCTGTTTATGTTCGGTATGTAACGTGTTTGGTTATTATATAAAAGATCTGCAGTTGTGTTTATCCCATTCGTGTGTTGGTTCGTGTATGTGTTTGTGTGTAATCGTGTTCTTCGTCTTCTACACCATAAACGAGTCTAGGAGGATTCCGCACTCCTAGACCTCGTGCAGATCTCGTATCGATCAGCGACGCCCCGGAGGGGACTTACAAGTGGTATCAGAGCCTTAGGCTCTTATGCTATGGTTCGAGATCTGCGTTTTGGTGTTTCTGGCACGTTTCTGATGCGTTTCTGGCCGATCAGCGCCGCAGGCGAAGTTATGGGGTTCAGGCGAAGTTGTCGCTTAAATTTTAGGGTTTAGGCGAAGATATAGGGTTAAGCGAAGTTATTCACAACTTCGCCTACCTCACAAGTTCGCGTATCTCAGGCGAAGTTATCTGTCAGGCGATGTTATAGACAGGCGAAGTTAAGGAGGGGAGAAGTTGACTTTTAGGCGAAGTTGACTTTTAGGCGATGTTATAGACAGGCGAAGTGTTTGGAGTTTTCGTCTGTATGGCCAGGTGTACACGATTATTGTGAGACCGAAGACGTTGTTCCGTCAACGAGTGAAACTTGTTATCTCTTGGTCTTACGTGTGAACAAATACGTGTCAACTCTGGATATGGAGTTGAGGTTGTGAATGGGATATTGATTGATACTGGATATTGACACATATTTGGGTGTTTGTGGGCAATGAATAGTTGTTGTTCGAGGTTGACCAACTGAAGAAAGTCAAATTGAACTGAAGGTTTTCGTCATTACTGGATTGCGGTCAGAGCATATTATTTATGTTATTTTCAAGGAGTTCGAGAATTGGATCCTGAAACGTGATGCTTATTTATTAAAGTGAAATTTCTGGAACAAGTTGGATTTAATCGGGAATTAAAGTGTTTATGTTCTTGATCGTTATCCCTGGTGATTGAAGATGCTTCGGATTAATTAATGGTCATGTGTGTTAGATTCTGTCAAGGTGGTTTTGTGATGAAATTGATCACTTGATGTTGAGTAGTTGAAGATTAAACCTTATCGTATGCCGACGTGTTGGTGAAGTTGTGGAGGGAGCCCAACTTCACGTGTTGGTGAAGTCAAAAGGACTCACGTGATTGGTTGAGATGATCAATTAGGCACAGGGATGCATGCATTTCAAAGACCTCAATCTATATAGTCGGAGAAGCTTACACTGAAAGGGAGATCTGATATGGAAGACGCTGGGTGATTGGTAGATTTGGGAAGCTACAAGACAGTTTCAGACACGGCTGGTTGAAGAGCAAACAGAAGATCATCAGTTAAGAGGGAGTCTGTTGGTGCATGTTTTGTAACAGATGATCTTTTGTGTTTGTTAGAATTGAGAGCAACGGTCAAAGGGGAGTCTGTTGGTGCATTTTGTGACCGTCGCTATGCAATTCTGATCAGCGGAAACGAAGTACGAAGTTAGAACAACTTCACCATAGGCGAAGTTGTAACAACTTCTGCCGTAGGCGAAGTTGTAACAACTTCTGCCATAGGCAAAGTTAGAACAACTCCGCCTACTGGCCCAAGCCCAAGCCCGCGAAGTTGTTTCGATATATATATACGTGTCTTGTTTAGGTTTGAGTATCCAGAAAGTTAGAGTGTTTTGTGATCAGTTTATTTGTCTAGAGAGAAACCGAGAGGGAGAGTCGTGTGGGACGGCCCGAGGTAGAGCTCACCTCGGGTCGGCCGTGTTTCTGTTTATGTTCGGTATGTAATGTGTTTGGTTATTATATAAAAGATCTGCAGATGTGTTTATCCCATTCGTGTGTTTGTTCGTGTATGTGTTTGTGTGTAACCGTGTTCTTCGTCTTCTACACCATAAACGAGTCTAGGAGGATTCCGCACTCCTAGACCTCGTGCGGATCTCGTATCGATCAGCGACGCCCCGGAGGGGACTTACACATTCTCACCACCTGATCCACCTGATGTACCAGTTGACTCCCCCTGAGATATGGAAGTCCCAAGAGTTTGTTCAGTTCTTGGCAACTCACCACCTGCATCTTTCGATGCATTGGGATCATCGTCTCTATCTTGTCTCTTCTTGGTTCTCAACTCGTCGCCCTTGCAGCTCGTCTCCCTCTGAGATGCTAAGAACTCTTTAAGGGCATCAAATAATTTACCGTGTTCAACAAGGAGGGACGACTGTAACTGATTCTCTGCCACAAGTCTCTGGATGGCATGAGTTTGGATGAGATTAATTCTTGACTGTTCAGCAACCACCCGTTCAAGAGCTGCTATCCTCTCAGAATCTGATAAAGTAGCATCAAAATCAAACCTTATGTGAGAAATGTCTTGAGCATACGGTGGAGGAATGACCAAACTAACTGGAATATCCGAGGTAGGCTGAACCGTAACCGCGGGTGGTAACGAAACAGGTAACCCCGCAGTAGCAACCACTGTAGACTCAACAAATCTTGCAACAACCTATGAAGGAGTAAGAACAGGAGGCGGCAAGGAAGCTATCTCTGGAGCAGTAAACAGAAATGTGGTTGGAGGAGTACCAAAAGACGACGACGTGGTCGCCAAAGAAACACTGGTGGTAATCGGCACTGTAACAGTCGTAGTAGTAGGAACCATAGTCATACCAGATAACGAGGGTGGAGAGAAACGAACCACCCTTGAGCTTTCACCAACTCCTGACTTTCACCAGCCCTGGCCTTCTTCGATCTTCGTACCAACTTGTCTAACTCCTCCTCATAGTCAGATTCACTATCATCCGAATCTTTCTTGCTCTTTCCATGTATTTTTTCTTGTCTGGCAATAATCTGTTGTGCCTCAAAAACATCGTCAGTGGAGGAATCAGAGTCGGCTCTTCCAGAATCCGCCACCGAAGTAGCAATCATGGACACATTTACCCTAGACACCTCAGCTACTGAGGCTTGAATTTCAGCAGCTGGATCAACCCGATCCATGTCAAAGAAACCTTGCCCTCCAAAGGCAACTTCAAGATCAACCTGTTGTTCCGGAGCGACAACAGGATCAGCAGGCAGTGCTTGCTGTACCATAGGTGGTGGTTGAACCACAGGAGGTGGTTGAGGAACATTAGCTTGTTGCGGTGTCGGGTCACGAAATTCATCACCTTGAGGAGGAACATACGCCGGATTCACCAAATAACCAAACAGGGCAGTGTGCCGTGGACGTAGATCAGGGTTGCTCCGAGCACTTGATGACTTACATTGTGCAAATATTCTCTTAGACACACTTTTCACAAATGAGATAGGACGTCGTTGTGGCAAGTTAGGAGCCACATGATTCAGAATCATCTGTAAAAATCTCTGATAGATCAAAAATCTTTCCCGGGCAGTCGCACGTCTCTGACGATCAATTTCATAAAAAATCATCTGGCTGAAACTAAAGGGCTTATTATAGGTTAAAGCAGTCATAGCCGATTGCATCGTCGCACCCATACCATCTGTACCAGCTTTTCGTCTTGACATGCACACTATCATCACATGCATAAGAAACCACCACTGATCTAACAGAAACCCTTTCCTCCTCTGAGAGTCTCCCATCGGACCTGAATACCCCATACGTAGAAACGCACCATCTCTAAAGTAGGCCGAAAAATCAGTAGGATCATTAGTAGTTTCAACACCGAGCTGTAGAGCTACCTTTATCTGATCAGCTGAGAACTGTACCACCTGATTGTTAACTGTAGCACGCATAACCGGAGGATCAACCCTATAGTCATATTCAATTGTTCGCCAAAAGTCTTCGATATTTGGTAATGAAATGGGAAGAGTAGTCGTGATGGCGTGAAAAATACGTGAACGAACAAGGAATGAAATGATCTCCCGATAATCATCAAGGCCACGAGCATCCGGATCCAATGTAATATACATGTTGTGTCCCGGAAAAAACTGTCGGTTGTTGTCACCACCTTCGTCACCACCAGCACCACCAGCCCCTGCCACAGCAGCCATAACTGCACAACAAACGGTCTAAATTAGAATAGTTTCTTAACAGATCATAACTTCGCCTGTTACCAGTAGCGAAGTTATGACATCTTTTATGTTTAACCTCGCTGTGGCTCAAATTCGCCTAAGTAAAACGAAATAAACCAGATAACTTATGGTTGAAGTTTCTGATAAGGCAAAGTTAATCAGTCGGCGAAGTTATGAGCAACTTCGCCTAAACCTTAACTTCGCTTCTCTAATCGGCGCATCATAATGACCCAATTGGGGCTGTGTTTGATCGATTTTGCGAATGATAACATGAAATCGGTAGCCGATATAGTCTCAGATGACCATATGAAGACTAAAACACAGTTAACAGAAGATGTTGAACGAGGGTTTAAGGTCCGTTTAACCGAAGCCACACATTGGATCATCAAGACGCCGATTATTACCAAATCTTACGAATTACGGGTCACAATGATCTTACAAACCTGTATCACGGATAGAGATCAAACAATAAGAGGTTCGATTCGGGGTATAAGTTCGCCGAGGGTTAGAGGTTTTGAGAATAATTTGACTTGTTTGACCAACAACCCTTTATATAGGTGGAAGAAAACCCAAGAGGCGAAGTTGCGATAACTTCGCCCCAAACCTAACTTCGCCAAGTCAAAGGCTGGTCAACTTCGCATGTGTTGGTTATAAGTGAACTTCGCCATTTAGTTAACATCGCTGGTTTATAAAAATTTGAGAATTACAAACAAAACGTCGCCCATTTTAAGACCGAACCTTTACACAAGGAGCACTTTGCTGTTTAAAATTTCCGGTAAAAATATATACTTGACGATCAAGGAACCAAGTAACCAAGTTATTTAAATGTAAACCATAAAGCGAAATACAAAACGAAAATTTGAGTAAAATAGAATAGACGGGATCAAATTTCAGTCTTGACGAGCCTGCTTGTTTTTTTAGAAAAGATCCGAACAGGAATCATACTGATTAAGCGGCTGTCACTCAGATCCATGTTCAGCGGTATTATGACATAAAGAAGCAGGTTGTTAGCAGGTATAAAACTTAGTATGGTTTTTCATCGCTTCTGTGATACGGATTAGGTTCAATTAAGCTCAAAATTTAGATGGGCATCACATGAGAGAATGTGGTGCCTCCTATCTATTCTCAAAGCGTATTTGGCTTTCCCCAAGTCACCCCGAGTTGACTTCGACCCGTAGTGTCTGATTAAACAATGTGCACACATCTATCTTTAGAGTCTTCTTCCCGTTCTTTCTTATGCTTGAAATATTCTTTCTTGCCTCTTTCTTGATATTTGAAACAACATAAGCTTCAGAAGGCTTAACAATGTACAGGTTTTTTTTTTATTTTTTTTATTTTTTTTTACAAATAAAGACATTAATACAACTTCAAATTGTAGACAACTGCAAGTCCCGAATCTGGATCACTGCAGATACTAACACTTTCTTCGCGGAAATCAGAACACTCACGGGCTCGTGTATGACTGGGTAATCACTTTTCTGCCTATCATTCGGAAAGATGTATATGGAGACATGCACAACTCATAATGATTCTCCACCTTAAATCGAGGAGATTTAGTTTGTATCACTTCTACTTTTACGCACCATAGAAAGCTACCATAACATACAATGACTGTTCTAGAGTCTTTTAGGCCTAATAACTTCACCAGTTAAGCACACAGAATCAGTTTTTCTATCACTTTCCAAGGTTGGATCAATTTTCTTTTAAACATCGTATTGAAACTTCTTACAAAGTTATAGACTTGAAAAATTATATCATCTCCCTAAAAAAAATTTAAATCCTATCGCCCCGATCAAGTCAAAGTCTTCAAGTAAACGGCTATCCTGAAGATCCAATGGATCCGCTGGACCGACCACATACGAGTATGTGTCCGTCTAACTAAGTATGAACGACTATTTTTCAGCGAAAGAATAAAAACTCATCGTAAACCGCCCCGGTCACTTTCAGTCATCTGGTTAATGGTTATCCTCATAATCTACAAGTAGAGGTAAGGACCAAACATATCCGAAGGTATTCCTTCAAACTTAAGCAACCGACATAATTTTAAGCGATAGTGATGGTTTTTTTTTTTTTTTTTTTATAGAAAACAAGGTTACTCGGGATTGATCATCCCATTAAGCTCAACAAGATTTTGAAAACGGGATCGGTCAAACGCTTTAGTAAAAAGATCGGCAAAATTATCCAAAGAATCAACCTTTTCAAGCAGCAAAATTAGTTTCTTCTCAGCACAATCCCGTATAAAATGATGACGAATGTCAATATGTTTAGTTTTGCTATGTTTAACAGGATTGTTAGTTACTGAGATTGAAGCAGTGTTATCAATGCAAATAGGAGTTTGATTGAAATTCAGACCATAATCGCGCAATTGCTGTTGTATCCATAAAACCTGGGAGCAGCAGTTTGATGCTGCCATGTACTCTGCTTCGCAGGTGGAAATGGCTACTGAGATCTGCTTCTTGCACTGCCACGACACCAATCTTCCTCCGTGAAACTGACATCCACCGGTTGTTGACTTCCTATTCTAATTGCAACCTCCATAGTCAGAATCTGTGTAAGCTACCAAATCCAGTTCTTCCCCTTTCGTGTACAACAATCCCAACTTAGGCTTGCCTTTGAGATACCGCAAGATGTTCTTCACTCCCTTCATGTGAGATTCCTTCGGGCTTGCCTGAAAACGAGCACAATGACAAACTACAAACATAATGTCAGGTCTAGATGCGGTTAGATACATTAAGGAACCTATGATTGCTCGATATTGAGTGGGATCCACATCTTCATCACTGTCGGAATCAACACCCAGTTTGTGGTTGACGCAGATTGGAGTGTCAATTGGGGTACTATCATCCATCTTGAAGCGTTTGAGCACATCATGAACATATTTTGTTTGATGAATAAACATGCCATCTTTCTTCTGATCTACCTGCAACCCAAAAAGAAAGTTAATTCGCCCATGGCGCTCATCTCAAACCTCTTCTTCATGACCGCCTCAAATTCCTGACACATAGTGACTTTTGATGCAGCAAAAATGATGTCGTCCACATAAACCTGAACGAGGAGAAACTCTCCCCCTTTTCTCCTAACAAACAGCGTACTATCAATCTTTCCTCTTTCAAACCCATTTTCTAGCAAGTAGGCTGACAATGTTGCGTACCAGGCACGAGGAGCCTGATGTAACCCATATAAAGCTTTACTCAGTTTGTACACATGATCAGGAAAATCTGGGTCAGGGAAACCCGGAGGTTGTTCAACATACACCACCTCATCGACTTTACCATTAAGAAAGGCACATTTCACATCTAAATGGAACACTTTCATCTCTTTGTGTGCAGCAAATGCCAGAAATACTCGAATTGCCTCCAATCTTTTCACAGGAGCAAACACTTCGTTGTAATCGATTCCTTCTTGCTGATTAAACCCTTTTACTACCAATCTTGCCTTGTTCCATATGATTATCCCCTTCTCATCTCTCTTACATTTAAATACCCATTTTGTACCGATAGCGTTCACTTCTTGCAGTTTTTTAACTAACTGCCATACTTCCATCTTCTCAAACTATGCCACTTCTTCCTGCATGGCTTCAACCCACAAGCTATCCTTCAGTGCCATTTGATAATTCTGTGGTTCAATCTGGCTGATGAAGCAGGTGTACAAGCATTCATTTATAATACTCGTATCTTTAAAGCTTGCATAAACACATGTGTGTTCATCCAAACTTCTTCTAGTACGTACACCATCAGAGGGATTACCGATCACATTTTCCAAAGGATGATTCTTGTGAATTTTGGTGGACTGGACCGGACTGACTTCCTGATTATTCTCAAGATTTGTGGCAAGTTCATCAGTGTGAGACTGAGGTTGAGTGTGAAATGGATTATAGAATTCATCTTCCTTCGAGAAAGCAGGAGTTTCGACTGCATTTGACGAAGTTGGTTGATTTTCATCATATTGTGGACGTTGCATAATGGTCTCCTCCTCGTCATACAGTATTTGTGAGGCCATTTTCTCATCGGTATCTGCAAAATCCAAGTAAGGCACATTAAAAGATTTGAATAGTTTATCATAGTCGAAATCCTCTGCTGGTCCCATGCTAGGCCTTGGTGATTTGTAACTAGTAATGTCAGTGTTACATATCACCTCAACCTTGCAGTTCGATAGATTAAAGACTCTTCTGTTGGGTGTCCCAACAACATAGCCAACTAGAATACCTTCGTCAGCTTTCTCACCAAATTTAGAGTTAGTCTTTAATATCGAACATGGGGACCCAAAAGGTTCAAGACCTTTCAAGTTTGGCTTTCTACCATGCATAAGTTCATAACAGGTTTTATTTAATCTTTTAACAGTTAAAACACAATTAAGGATGTAACAAGCTGTAGCCACAGCCTCAGCCCAGAACACCACGGGAAGTTTAGCATCTGCCAGCATGGTCCTGGCGCCTTCGATTAGAGTTCTATTCTTCCTTTCAGCTACTCCATTTTGTTGTGGAGTATATGGGGCACTGTACTAATGCTCTATCCCATTCTGTAGACAAAACATCTCCATCTGATAGTTCTTAAATTCTATCCCATTATCACTCCTGATGTACTTAACTTCCTCCCAATAATATTTTCCACCTGAACTGTCTCATCCTTTGTCTTCAGATAATATACCCAAGAGTATCGAGAGTAATCATCGGTTACAACCAAGCAGTATTACGTTCCACCCAGACTCTTTACATTCACAGGACTAAATAGATCCATGTGAAGTATGTCTAGGGTGCTGACAATTGAGTTAACCTTCTTGGAGTGATGAGGCTTTTTGTGTTGCTTTCCTTTCTTGCACAACAAGCATTGATCTTCAAAGTTAAAATTCTTCAAGGGAACCCCAAATACCAGCCCATTCTTGACAATGTAATTCATTTTGCGAAGATGTATATGTCCCATTCTTCGATTCCACAACTATGACTCAGACTCAGTTGCCTTTGACAGAAGACATGACTCTTCTGTTGTCATCTCAGTTGACCTCATATCCATTACATACGTGTTCTTTTCTCTTGGAGCTTTCATCACAACCCAGGCCTCTGGTATCTTGAAACCAGGATAAAGAACGATTGCCTCATTTTTAGTAAAATGCACCGTGTATTCTTTGTCACAAATCTGAGATACACTCAACAGGTTATGCTTCAACTCTTCCACAAAATTCACCTTCTCTAACTTTATTCTTTCATTCGTCACAGTTCCACTACCACTGATTCTTCCTCCACTCTCTCCAGCGAAACTAACCCTTCCTCCTTGAACAGATTTCGAATCACGTAACAATATCTTGTTACCAGTCATGTGCTGGGAACAGCCACTGTCTACAACCCACATATTGTTTACAGCCCTGTTTGACTGTTCCTTCACAATTAAAGAAATAGATTAAAATCTGGGGACCCAAGACCTACTGGTCTTGGGTCGATTAAATCTGTTGTCCAGCATCCAGTACTTTGGTTGCCCAAAGTCAGTTTGAGGATGGTTTCTGTAAGTTCTGAACGGAAACCTTCTAGAGGACTGGCTATGAGGCCATCCAACTCTTCGTGAATTAACTGAATTATAATTGTTGGTTTGGTAGTTTACTGGGAAAAAACGAGACTGATTTATTTGAAATCTTGGATTAGTCCAATGACTGAAAGTCGGTGTGTTCACATTCTTACCAGCATCATAATTAGTATTCATTTTATTCTCAGTTTTCGGAGGCCTCATACCTCTAAATTTTCTCGGTTTCAGAGGACAATCAGCAACAAGGTGTCCTACTTTATTGCATCTGAAACAACTTCTGTTTTGAACTTTCGTCTCAACAGTTGTTGCAGATGTCGAGGTTGCATTACTACCCGTTTGTCTAACATATGGTGGGACGAACGGATTTAAGGAAGATTTCTTTTCATCGGGCTTATATTCCTCCCCACGTTTTAGTAACACAACCTCTTCTTTTATCTTACCCAATTCGGATGACTTGTCCGAATTTGATGAGACAGAGCTAGGGACAGAAATCGCAACATTAGAACTTGACTTACTCGTTTCGCTCTTATTAACTTCAGTTTCTTTAGTAGAAACTTTGATTGGAACTGTCTGACTAATCTCAACATTCGCAGATTGCTGATCACTAGGATCATAAGTATAGTTATTGTTATACGGTGGTGGAACTTCAGAAAAACCAATTCCCCCTTTGTTAACCGGGGAACGTTGAACACTTATGATGTGATCTAGCATTGCTGAAGAATTTCTAAATTGTTCAATTTTTCTGTTTAGTTCCACCACTTTTACCTGGTAATCAGCTATCTGTTTATCTTTTTCACCAATTAGTTTGATCTTTTCTTCTAACACTTCATAACTAAGATCAATTACTTGTATTTTTTCAGCTAGACTGGCTTTAAGACTTCTGATATCCTTTTCACTAGCTTTTATTTTTACTGAGTAACTATTTTCTTTAGTTTTAGAGTAGTGATGTTCTTCTTTCAGGTTTTTAAATTGAGTATCTAAACTAACAAACTGATCAGTTAATGTTTTTAATTGTTCAGACAGATTTTCACATTGTTCACAATGAAGTTCAGAACTTACCTCAGAGAGCTGATCGTTCACTTCTGCCATGTATGCCTGATCTTTTCCCGTCTCTCTCTCACTTCCTCCAGTTTCGATGTTTACCAAATTAGCCTGTTCGAAAACTTCCTCAACTTGTATATTCCAGTTGTATCCACCATTCTATCGAGATACCATAGCCCTATTTTCACTACCACCCCCATTCTGTTATGCAGGCCTGTTCTGACTTCGTTCGACTCTCTCATTTGTACATTCCTTAGCAAAGTGACCATTCTGTTGACAATTATAACAACGAACCTTCGACTTATCAAACCCTGGTCTTTCACCAACAAACTTTCTACCCGTTTTCTTCATAAATCTTTTTACCCTTCTGACTATCATAGCCATCTGCCACTGCAGATCCATCTCTTCTAGATCATCAGCATCAATCTGATCATAGTCTTCATCCAGAGTTGCAGGGTCGACTATTTTACCTTTAATGTAATTCTCATAAGACGCAATGAAGGATGCATAGAGAGCAAGCTGTTGTTCGGCTGATTTCACACTCATGGGCATCTGAGAGTAATTATTGCTTGGAACATTGGGTGAGAAACTACCAGTTGACGCTTGAGGTTTCGAAGAATTACTACCTCCTGCTACGAAGCTTATGTCACCATCCATATTAAGAGTCACATGACCATCTGAAGTGGAGTTTGATTCCCCCTTTGAGTAGTACGCATTGGATTCTGATCTTGAACTTGAGCTTGGAGTGACTTTCGCACCATACATTCCCGGATCTTGAACCTGATCAGTTGGTGTTTCCTTTCTAACCATGTTAAGCTCAAAATTTCGTAACTTATTTACCACCGTTTCTAAATCAACCTTGTCAAAATCTTTATCTTCTCTCATCAGTACAGTGTACATTTCCCATTTCGGTGGAAGAGCATCAAGAAGTTTCTCTACTACTTCTTCTTCCTTGTATTCAATGGAGTAATTATTTAGTTCGGTCAACAAATGATAATATCGTGTGATGATATCATCAAGTGATTCATTTTTCAAATACTTGAATACAGAGAATTGGGTTTTTAGCAGCTTTGTCTTGGAAGTACGTATCCCCACATTACCTTCATATCTATTTTCTAGTGCTTCCCATAGCTCTCTAGCAGTTTTGTATTTCTTGAAAGTATGAAGAATCTCTTGTGGAAGAGCCATTGTTATAGCTGCATGAGCTTTACTCTCTGCCTCATACATTTTCTTTTCCTCCTCTTCCATCTTACTGTACTTCTTAATCTGTTCACGACCTTCAAACATGGATGTTGGTGGAATGTACCCGTCTTGAATGCAAACCCACATCTTAGCATCTTGATACTTCACATACTGTTCAAACCGATCTTTCCATGAAACGAAATCGGTACCCTTAAGAAGTTTTGGAGCTTTAGTTGCTGAACCGGCTTCAACCTCCATCTTTACCAGTTCTGTGATGTTTATTGAAGTCATAGTTGAAAGAAACAAGACTCAAAATTACAAAAAAAATATACTTTCTGTGAACAGTGAGCAGATAGCGAAGTTGTAAGTTACAACTTCGCTTGAAGCTTAACTTCGCTGAACACTCAACCTCGCTGCTTCCTAACTTCGCCTCTTATTAACTTCGCTTCACAGTAACTTCGCTTAAACCCTATAAGTTCGCTTAAACCCTACGTAAGTTGACGGCAACTTCGCTTGATGAACACGAGGTTTTGCAGGTTTTAGTTGGTTGTATTGCGAGGTATGCGAAGGTGTTTTGGGGTATATTTGATGGTGGAAGATGGGCAAGACACAAAAACTAGGTATTTCAACGTAAACTCGTTCCGCGAATAGTCGAACGGAACGATCTTAACACTCGTGTGATAATCCCAAACCACACAATCACGAGCAAACGTTCTGATACCAATTGTAGGTTCCCATCCGGATCTACACAGGAGTATCTCGTAACACGAGGGTGCGGAATCCCCACGTAATACGATACGAGAGTAAGATAAGTAATACGTTGAATCGGTAAAGTAAAACACACTGAACAATACTAATAAACTCGATTATATTGCAAAGCTTCAACACGTGATATCAATAATCACTAACACACGTTCTGCCGTCCCAAAAACTTTTACAAACAAACCTAAGCCGAAGTATATATAGACTTTGACAACTTCGCCTAACATACTAGGCGAAGTTGTCTAACTTTGCTATTCCCAAGTTCGCTAACATACATGGCGAACTTACATAAAACAATATTCAAACAAAAACGAAGCAAACTAAAACGATTACAGACACATGCAAAACACGAGATACTGAACTACTGACATTATGCACCAACACAAATCCAAGTAGCAAGAATCAATAGATTTAAGATGACATGGAGAACAAGAAATAATTGAATAGATTGTGGTATTTTTTATATGAGATACATGGAGACATATGATGGGAAGAGACCATGGGGGTGTAATTTCAAAAAGGAAGGCCATAAACAACAAAGACAGCTAAAATGGTTGAGGTCAAAGTATTTGTGCAAAATCCTCCTCTCGGATATAAACCAACACAGAAATACTCTTATAAATAAAGCACTGTTATTCCATTAAAATGACGACACTCGTTTAACCGGAGAAGAGTTGATTGCTGAACTTAAGAAAATGCAACAAAAAATTTGAATGATTTCAAAACTGACTGTTATGTACTTTAAGATACTTGTTATGGAGATCTCTAGTCTTCTGTTAACAGTTTGTAATGCACTTTAAGATAATAGTTACATGTTGAATCAATGTTTTAACACAAACTTAAAAATTTTATTATTACCAAAACACACCATCACAAACATACAAATTTTATTACTACCAATCTCTGGGTGACACACATAAAAACACACCATTACTACATCATAAACACTCATGAAACACCATCACATACTAATCTCTGAGTGACATAAGAAACTTCAACTTCAATTCCATTGAGCAATTCAGTTCAAGAATTGTCTTGCCCAAAAGTTTTAACTCGTCAAGCTCTCTCTGTCCTACAACAACCATAAACAAAACAGCAAGATCTCGGATAGTACTAGCGGGAATTCGAGTAAGAACTTTTGCAATGACATCCCTGGCATCCAAGCTGTTGCTAGTCTTTACAAATTCTTCAGTAAGAGTTTCCCGAAAAGCTTTATCTATCTCAATTTGAGCCTCAATATGCCTTCTGAGGGCAGCCTTGTAGGATCTGGATGATGATGATGATGACGAGCAATCCATTATTAACTAAAAAAAATAATTTAAAATTACGTAGGTATATGAGTTTCACAAATGTGGTGTAGGTATATATAACCAAAAGGCTCACAGACAAAACAAAAGGGTGTCCCACACTTGGGAAACGCAACCGGGCGAATAGTAACTCTGTAATAAAAAAACAAAAGGGTATCCCACGCTTGGGAAACGCAACCGGACGAATAGTAACTCTGTAATAAAAAACAAAAGGGTGTCTCACGCTTAGAAAACGCACAAACTTGTCTCATGTGTTTTTGTTTACTCTAGAGATTACTTGCATTTATATCACCCGTCAGAATTAATTGATCACAATTATACTCACCTATGCCGGGAAAAATATTATGGTAATGATAGCCTACATTAAAGTTAAGTTATATCTTACTTGATCTTACTATATCTTACTACAAATCAAACTTACTAACTTACTGGTTACTCAATCACACTAACAGTTTTAGAAAGATAATAAAAATGTATTCTTCTGACAAAACTGTGAAGAACATGGTGAAAACAACGATGGATCTTGAGAAAGAGAAAGACGACACTTTGTTGAAGACAATCGAAAAGATTAGGGCTAGACTCGCATTCGAAAAAACAAAGACCTTCGACTCCTGTAAATCATGTTGTTTGAAGACGACAATGAGTTTCGAGAAATGGTTGCTGATTATCAGAAACAACAGTCTGAATGCTACGACTCAGTGTGTGAGACCCTGGTTGACACCATAACTACGGTGTCAACCAACATGAGTTTTAAGGAGCTAGGGAAGGAGATTGTGGACACGGCGGAGTGATGGTGATGTTAGCTTCTCTCTTTTTGGTTTTTTTGTGATGCATTGTAATTAATGGTACTCTTTGTATGGCATATTTTGATGAATGGTAAATATATGGATTATCTTAAAATGCTTTATGTATTGTAATTAATGGTACTTTTTGTGATGCATCTTTTGATGAATGGTAAATATGGATTAATGGTTCTCATCTTTCTTTTTTAAAATTGCGTGTAATCAATTAGCTTAAATTATGTTATATATTTGTTCAAAATAGTCTATTATGCTTGCAACACGCTACTGTACCATATATAAATATCCTAAAACGCTAGTAACACGCGTGTGCACAACAACTCCTTTCTAAACCCTCCTATATATATATATACTTATATATCTAGTTTTGTTTTCAATAAAAACTCCTTTTTCACCATGGAAGAAACCTCATCGCGGACCACAACATCCAGTAACAATCGATCTCAGGTTTATTGTTTTTGTGGTCAAGAAGCCATTCTAAGAACATCAAGGACCACCAAAAATCCAGGTCGGAGGTTCTACAATTGTGCATCTTAGGTTAGTGAAATTGCAAATAAAGTTGGAATTCATCTACAATTGTTGACCCAAAACACTATATTTTTTAACTTAGGGCAAAAAATGTGATTTTTTACATGGTCTGATTGTGTTTCGTCCACAAACTCTGATGTGTGCACAAGATGTACAGACATAATTCCTATCTTGATAAGGGAAAATAAGTCATTAGAGGATCAACTTGCAAGGAGTGTAGCTTCACTGAATGAATCAGAAAAAAAAAGTGAAGATATTGTATATTATTTGTTTCTTGTTGTTTTTAGGGCTTTTATTTAGTTTTGTAATTAAAAGCTAAGAAACTTTGTTATGATTTTAGACCAGCTATTATGATGTATTTTTATGTTTCTGAACGGATTTAAAGGTCTTTTAATGAGTAGTTAAGTTTGAGTGTTTTCAAAATCATAGTGTATTTATTTCATTAAAAAGAGGTTATTATAAAAAATTAATAAAAATATGTTCCCTCCTGAGTTTCGAACCCGCGATATTTGCAATCTATGTTTAATCACAAGCGCCTCAACTGTTTGAGCTACACCCTGAGAACGTAATAGAACCTCTTCTAATATTTATATAACGAAATTTAGAAGTTTAAAATTTTCATTTTTACCCGTCAATTAATCGAGTTATCTTCTAGAAGACTCCCAAATCAATTAGTATTTATTGAACCAAATAAAATCTCACCAAACCCTAATAAATGATCTGCTAGTGTATTTATTGAACTCTCCTCAATATCAATCCTACCAAACAGCTTCATTAATCTCAGGTGAGTACCAAATATTTTTGCTTTTAATTAGTCGGTTACATTTATTGGCGTTAATTAGTGTCTATATATATATATATATATATATATCGTTGATGACACAGTTAATAAAAAAATTCTTGGAAGATGGATAAGTCTTGGATATCAGTTGGCGACAGGTGAAGTAAAGCATTTAAAGATGGTGTTAAGGCATTTCTACATTTTGCAGTTCGTAATTGCAAGGAGACATCACCACCAATTTCTATTTCATGTCCATGTGTTCGGTATGTGAACCACGTATCTCTTAGTGTAGACGATGTAGAACAAGAATTGTACAGGTTTGGAATTGATAAGAGTTATACTACTTGGATAAAACATGGAGAAACCGACACCAACATTCCAACTAATGTTAATAATACCGGGTTTGCCTACACCTGCATTCCAACTAATTATGATAATAAGACTGGGTTTGTTGACACCAACATTCCAACAGATGCCAATGAAACTGTAGAAATGGTAAATGCTACAAAAGACAATTTCAATGGCGACAAGAAGTATCAACAGTTTCTACAACTACTTGTTGACGCTGAGAAGCCCCTATATAAAGGATGTCTTGACTTCACCAAGTTGTCTGCATTAGTACAACTACTCAACTTGAAGAACAAGCACGGGGTATCTCATAAGTTCGTTGATGAACTTCTAAAATTGTTGAAAAAGATGCTACCTGCAGATAACGAAATGGTAAATAATATGTATGAGGGCAAAAGGATGATGAAGGCAATGGGCTCAGGATACGAAAAGATACATGTGTGTATCAATGACTGCATTATTCACTATAAGGATTACAAGGATTTGGAAGCATGTCCAGTTTGTAACAAGTCAAGGTGGAAGGTGGATGAGAAGACTAACAAAACTTACATAAACACGCCCGCTAAGGTACTGTGGTACTTTCCCATTATTTCACGATTCAAGCGCCTCTTTCAATCAAAGACCACAGCAGAGAATTTAACATGGCACGCCACGAGTATCAATAAACACGGTGTTTTATGCCACCCATCAGATTCACCAGCATGGAAAGCCATAGTTGACAGGTACTCCGATACCATCGGAAGCGATCCAAGAAATCTTCGTCTAGGGATTTGCACTGATGGGGTCGACGTACATAGAGGCAACAGAAACCACAGTGTCTGCCCTGTTTTAGCAGTCATTTACAACCTTCCACCTTGGATGTGTATGAAAATAAAATTCATCATGCTTTCCTTATTAATATCCGGAGTGCCAGGAAACAATATTGTTGTGTTTTTACAGCCTTTAATTGACGATGTAGCATATTTATTTGAGGTCGGGGAGCCAACATATGATGGATATAAACAAGAAATGTTTACACTACGTGCAATTGTGTTATGGACGATTAACGATTACCCTGCTCTTGGTACACTATGTGGTTGCCCTTATAGTGGATTCAAAGGTTGTGTGGTGTGTCGGGGCGACACTTAGTGTGTTCGACTTTATCACACAAAGAAGCAGAGTTATGCTGCCCACATAAGGTATTTATCATATGACCACCCTTTCAGAAAACAAACAAAGACGTTCAACGGAAAAGAGGAGATGAGAACCGCTAAAGAGCCTATGACAGGGGAAGAGATATACGACGAGGTCAAAAACATTAACAATGAGTGGGGAAAGGGATCTGAATCCCTAAGTGGGAGTAAGAGGAAAAGGTATAACACAACGCCGCAACCATATTGGAAGAAGTTCAACATATGGTACCAACGGCTCAACTATTGGAAGTATTTACCTGTCCAACATTGTATTGATTTGATGCATGTTGAAAAGAATGTGGCAGAAAATATTGTCGGGACGTTGCTGAACATTCTCGGTAGGACAAAAGACGAATTGGCAGCTAGAAAGGATTTGGATTTTTTAGGTAAAAAGGAGTTGCAACCGAAAGCAAAAGGCAACAATACAGAACTGCCTGCAGCATGCTTCACATTATCAGCGCAAGAAAAAGACATGTTTCTTGAAACACTGTATAAACTGAAGGCTCCACTAGGGTATTGTTCTAACTTCTCTAGTTTGGTGAATCTTAAAGAAAGGAAGCTACAAGGCCTTAAATCACATGATTATCACATGCTTATGCAACAGTTTCTGCCCCTTACAATACGGTCCATCATGCCAGAACCAATGAGAAATGCTATAATCAAGCTTTGTTTTTTTTTCAAGTCAATTTGTAGCAAAGAAATCATTGTAGAAGAGCTTGATAAGATGCAGGAAGAGCAAATAGATACACTGTGCCTGCTGGAGAAGTACTTTCCGCCATCATTTTTTGATGTCATGGTTCACTTAACCGTGCACCTTGTAAGAGAGATAAAATTATGTGGGCCACCATGCTTTCGTTGGATGTATCCCTTTGAAAGGTTTATGAAGGTTATCAAATGGCACGTGCGAAACAAAACTTATCCAGAAGGGTGCATTGCTGAAGAGAACATTGCGGAAGAAACAATAGAGTTTCTGAGCGAATACCAAAAAAACATCAAGAGTACTGTTGGTATTCCACATGATAAGCATGATGATAATGGGGAGACAATTCCTGTCACAGGCGCTAAATCAGTTGAAGTTTCTCCTGATCTCTTCAAGAGAGCACATTTCTATGTGCTGCAGAATACGCCTGAAATAGCGTCGTCTATCGAGTAAGTAATACTAACATATATACTCTAAATTATATATATATATATATAGCGTGTAGTTACTGTATATAGAAAACTTAAACGCTCAGCAAACGCACCCATATATTAAATCAAAATATACCGTATGTTAAGGCATTAGCGTACAGTAACTGCATCCATATATATATATATATATATATATATATATATATATATATATATATTAATTCACAATATATTATACTCCTACTTGCAGACAACACAAGACCTCTTTGAAAAACCAAATGCCTGGTAAACGACAAGCATTGCTGGAGAAGGAGCATACTTTAAAGTTTGGTGACTGGTTACGCGACAAGGCAGCTCAATTTATTAAGTCTTCTATAATTTTTAAAATTCTTTTATAGTTTCTGCAATGTAGGTGAAGAATCTAATCCTTGTAATGAAATTCAGGTTGAAAGAGAGCTAGAGGGCTCCCCAGGTTCTGTATCGAAAACCGTAAAGTGGATTGCACACGGAGCACACCGCAACGTTTACAAATACGACTCATACGACATCAACGGTTTTGAATTTCGTACAAAATCTCATGATGGTAGAGTTTACCAGAACAGCGGGGTAGGTGTAGAGGCGGATGACATGCACATCAAAAAAGACGTGGTGATCTATGGACAAAACTTTTATTTTGGGGTTTTGCAAGATATATGGGTCCTAGATTATCATACTAAAAGAATTCCGGTCTTCATGTGCCAATGGGTTAACCGTAAACATGTCAAACATGATATTCTTGGTTACGCGTCGGTCGACCTAAACAAATTTGGCCACAAGGATGATCCGTTCATATTAACCTCGCAAGCACGCTAGGTGTTTTATGTTCAAGATCAACTGGATAGAAAAAAGCATGTTGTCCTCATGACTCCACCCAAGAATTATAGGCATTCCTATGACGAGATCAATGAGGAATTTAGTACGGTAACTTTCCCTCATGAGGGTAATACATTGCACTTGTACAACCAAACCAACTGCTTCATAATGAGTCCCCGGAAGATTAGTGGAGGCCCGGGAAAAAGCCTACAACTATTCGTAATGGAGATTGACACCGATGTCGGGTTGTCGACCCAGCAGTTGTGTTCGTTCGGCTAGTTAGATGTAAATAATGTTTAAATTTGGTTGTGATACACGATATCACCATTCTTTACTTTGTACTTATTAATTCAAAGTAAAGAAATATTGGTTGTTTTTAATACCATTATTACTTATACAGGCCGGTTTGTTGAATTCATTTCATCTTTGGCTATTTTGGTCAATTGGTGTCAAGTTCAAACATACATCATGTTACATCGATAAAAGTCACAATTGACTTGTAGTGTATCATAGTAATATCAATAAAGTCATTACACTCATAACTGACTCGTGCTATATCAATGTAACATTAATACAAAGTAAGCCCAAAAATGCATCATGTTGTCTAGGGTGTTCATGGTTCGGTTGGAAACCGCGAAACCGCCCAAACTGGCCATCGGTGACAGTCATCATTTCTCGTCTGATGGTTTTGTTTCTTGCACAACCTCTATTTGGTTATGTTTCAACATACTTTTTAACAGCTGGTTTCCTGCAAAATATTATCAACTCAATTTATAAAAAATGACCATTATGCCCTTTTTTTTACTAACCTGCATACCAAAATTGTACCCTCCATAATCAGATCTTTGACCAAAGAATCTGTGGGTCTAAGACTTTGAAGAAGCCTTTGAACAAATAAAATTCAGTTTTGAAAAACCCCTTCCAAACTCAATGCCATCACCAGTAACCTTAGATTTGGTGATGACATTGAGTTTTGGAAGGGATTTTATCAAAATTTAAGATCTTTGGGAAGTTTAAGATCTGTGGAAACTTTAGATTTTTTCTACTTGGCCAAGGTTGGAATTCACATAACATATATATATTAAAGCCTAATAAATTTCAGCCACCAGTTTTATTGCAGGCATTAAAGTCTGTTGTTTTATAGTTGGTTTATTGCAGTAATTAAATTTCAATCACCAGTTATATATATCACGCTTTGGAAACGCTCCACGCTTTACAGTTAATAATAACATTTACAATAATAACATTCACATAATATAAGTGATAATGTATTAAAAAAAAGCAGTCATTAAATTTCAGACACCAGTTATATATATCACGTTTTGGAAACGCTCCACACTTTACAGTTAATAATAACATTTACAATAATAACATTCACATAATATAAGTGATTATGTATTAAAAAAAAATTAAATATGATTAATCAATTCACATAACATATTAATACCAAAATATAATAACATTTACAATAATAACATTTACATTAATATAGAAAACCAAATTACATAAAACTAACTAGCTCCTAGCATCCGACTCCATATCAGAATCTACATCGACATCCATCGTAGACCTCTCTGTAGATTTCGTATCCGAATCTACATATGGATTCTCTTCTGGAGTATGAGAGGGCATGATCATCTCGTACATGCCATCCGAGGTATAGGTGGAGTCCCTAAGCCTTTGGAGGCGAAGGTTCACCTGACTACGAAATGCCCCATAAAAGGACACCGCCTTTAAGTGCTCCAAGTTGTTCAACTCGATGTACGCCACCTCGATTCCCGGCACTATCATATCAATGCTGAAATAATCAGCAGTCGTGTACCCAAGCCACCCAACCATTCGGTTAAGTTGTTGGTACGTGAAGGTGTGAGGGTGGACATAGTCCACATACCTCACCCTTTGATTCCTCCGGACAGCGCCGGAAGAAAAGTGGAATCGTATGGTGAAAAATGTGGGGTCGTAGTAGATGGGGGCATGAGCACCCGGTGCACGTTCGACCCATGTTGAAGTAATTATCGGAAATTATAATCGGAAGAAAGGTGGATTGTGATTGTGGATTGTGATTATGGATTGTGATTGTGATTTGTGGATTGTGATTGTGATTGTGATTGTGACTGGTATTTAAACACCATCGGAACCCGGCGGTACATCTCCCTGACAATTTGAATTTGGCGGCACAAGAAACTGTAAAGGCAATAATGAGGTCGCCACTCGTCAAATCAACGTGTGGCCATTAATTACGTTTTTGACACGCTTAAACATATTTTAGTGTGACAATTTATCACTTATAGCCACACATGATAAGTGTATCTGTGACAATAAAAAACTTTGAAAAAATAAAACTGACATACTCTTTGGTCACACAACCTCGTATAAGTGGCCATTAATTACATTTGGACACACTTAAAAATATTTAAGTGTGACCATTTATCACTTATAGCCACACATAATAAGTGTATCTGTGACAATAAAAAACTTATAAAAAATAAAACTAAAATACTCTTTGGTCACACAACCTCGTATAAGTGGCCATTAATTACATTTGGATACACTTAAAAATATTTAAGTGTGACAATTTCTCACTTATAGTCACATATAATAAGTGTATCCGTGACAATAAAAAACTTAGGAAAAATAAAAGTAAACTACTCTTTGGTCACACAACCTCGTATAAGTGGCCATTAATTAAATTTGGACACACTTAAAAATATTTAAGTGTGACAATTTATAACTTATAGCCACACATAATAAGTGTATCCGTGACAATAAAAAACTTAGGAAAAATAAAAATAAACTACTCTTTGGTCACACAACCTCGTATAAGTGGCCATATATTTTAAGCGTTTTAACCACATTACTAATAAATACAATGGTTGTTCGTCATATTTCGCCACTTTATTAAAAATGTGGCTAGAAAATGTGACATTAGGTCACACAACTTAATATAAGTGACTATATCTTTTACCTTTTAGACAAATCTCTTATCAATACAGTAGCCGTTTGTCACATTTGACCACACTATTAAAACATGTGGCTAGTTAAATGTCACAGTTTGTGGCTAATGCATGTGTTTTTGGTCACATGTATCAAAGATCAAACAAACTATAACTGTAGGTCACATTTCGTCACACGTTTTTATAATGTAGCTAGTTTTTGTCACAGTTTTTTTCAAAGTGTGGCAAAAAATATTTGAGTAGGTATAGAATGGTCACATGAAGAATAATATGTGTGGCCAAAACATTCTAGAAGGTTTTCAAACATGGTCAAAGACCTTTTAGCCACACATTTAAACCGAAGTGTGGCAAATCTATGTGACCGAAGATCGATATTCACGTAGTGCTCTATACCATCCAAATTCCAAACATGATACCCTTTCATCACTTAACCATATTACGCACCCAGCTTCTTATTATCTTTTAATAGTACTCACAAATAAGGTTTTAAATTCCCATTGATATTGACTATTAAGTATACACTTGAGACTTGAGAGGAGTTGTTGAGACTAAAATTATTTCTTAATAATATACGAATATAAGACTGTAAATAATTTAAATTGTCGAACATCAAAAACCGAATTCGTTACACGTCCTTATTAATACATCGAACGTGACAATCCCCCAACTTACACATGAATCATCATCTTAGTTGACGTAGAAGATTGCTACATGTTCCTTTCATTATTTATAACAGAAAACACAATTAATTTCTTTTTCTTTAGTTAGAGTGTCTTAATCAACATAAAAGCTAAGCCTATATCATGACAACTTATGCATAATAACACATAACGACCTTTTTGGGGTTTACGATTTACGGAGTATTCTAAATCGAGATATGTTCCTAAAATATACAAATAAAAATTGTTTAGGAAGTTCACGTACATGTTTAAGACTTTAAATACGAAGAGAATTTACTATCTTCTTAAAGACAGTTGTAAGAGTATTCTTAAAAGGCATACACTAACATATACTAGAGTTGGTTTGAATTTTAGTAAAAAGAACACAATTTTCAAGCACACAACACTAAACTATTACAACATTGTAGGGGTATGGTACTAAACCCGGTTTTACGACCCTAAATTTATTATGTTTGGCTTATTTTATTATATGGACTAATACAATGTTATTGGGCTGAGGGGGTTTTGTGGATGTAACCCTAACTGGGCTAGGCCCATTAGGGTACCATGATGGTGGCCATGAGGCTCTCTATATAAGGAGGTCTCCACCTCCTTATTAGGGGGGTCATGCTCAATAAGAGCCACCACTATAACCATTTTTGTGTCTGTAAACAAGAGATCCTCGAGATTTCTTAGCAGTCACCTCCACACCCCCAAAAGGCCATTGCAGATCTCAAGCAACTGGAGAAGAAAATCAAGACGTGGTTCGTTCATCTCGAAATCCGTGGGAACATCGTCATGGATCAGGTCAGATTCATCTCATGTTTCTACAAACATCATGTCACTAACTAGTAGGGGAGACCTGCTTTATGCGGATGTGAAATGTGATCATATATAATACTGCTGGTTATATGAATTTAAAGTGCTACAATTTTGTCAAATATTGTAAAATTTAGTCATTTCTTATTCGTATAATATTTTACAACCTATGCAAGATAAAAAATAATGCAATATAAGAAATGAATAAACATAACTTAATAATAGGTTCACATTGTACTTCATTATCATGTATACAAGTAATTTTACACACGTTAAGGTTAGATAAATGACACAAACATACAAATTAGTTGTGTAAAAGTTGTTCCTTATTTATCTGAATATACATTTAATTATGAGAACATGAGCATAACCAATCACCAATCATTAGTAAATGGGTCAAAATGATCACACCTGACATTAATCGTCATGACTTTGGGTTTTAAACGGTTTCCACTCAGCTTTGAGTGGAACCTGAGAACACGTTTAGCAAAACGGGTCGTGCTCATGTCAACCCAAACCCATTTAGACCACTTTTTGGTTTTATTGGTTTTTTAAAATGTTCTCACCCCTAGAAGAAGAACATGCACTTTGTAGCGGGGTCGTATGAGGGTGTTGGAGATAACGTATTTGTTACCCGGTACATTCATACCATATTTAAGAGTCTATTTAAGTATTTATTATTTTATATACAAGTTAAAATTGATGGACCATTAACTTTAATGTAGAAAAAACTGTAGTTATAGTAAAACTAATTGAAAGCATTATTACATGTGTGTTGCGACGGAGCACGTCAAATGCATTAGATTTAACATTTAATTAACACAACACAAATGCTACACTTTATAGACATATGGGATCAAGTAGATACCTCTAGAATGGATGTAGCACGTGCAACAATAAAGTAATAACAACATTTACAAAAGAATAAAGCAGACTTCTATAGAGTCTGATACACGTCTCATATTATAAGACTGTTATGGTAAATGCGACTCCATCCGTCTCATTAAAAATGTCATGGTTTGAAAAACACAAAATTAAATATATATTGAAGTTTTGCCTTTTTTAGATATCCAATGACATTAATGCTCTTGAAAATTGGGTCTATCAATATTGTTTATTAATTATTTAATGTTAGTTGTATGTGTCTAAGGGTAAAGTTAGAAATTGGCTAATAAATTTTAAAAATAAATATTTATAATGGAAAAAACAAAAAAGAAAATATGAATACTTTTAATGAGACAGATGAAATACTTCTTTTGGGGTTAATGGATAGTTTCCAATGGCTTTCTTTATAAATAATTTTCCTTTCAACAAAGTTTGCTTTCCTATACTTTACAATATCTTTTGCTCTTAAGTCCACAAGAGAATATATATCTAAGCACCTTCAAATAGGACATAATAGTTGACTAATTTGACATGTTTATCCACAAATGGGGTAATTCGGGCTGCATTTTATCAATCGAGAAGCTAAAAGAATATAAGTAGTATTTAACTACACTGATGGTTCTTGTGGTTGGGGGAGCCCACACAAATTTTATTAATAAGCATATGATCATCTTTGCTATTCGTGAGTGAATAATGAGGACCAAGAGATACACATTTCTCGCACTGTGTCTATTTGTCAAATGAGTGATTAATAACAAATATTAACAGACTATTTTTACCAACTTAATAAGTAATAAAGAAAATCATGGTCGTAAAAAAATAATAAGAGTACACATACTTGTCAACCTAATATCGTTCACCCTACAAATTTAGAACATTCTTCACCAATATAATCTTTTATAGTCTAGCAAAAAATGTAGATAAGGAATACAACATCAATAAAATAGAGAAAATATAATCTTTGCAGTTTGTACACAAGTATTTATAATCTTTAAGTGCCGCTTCAAGAATGAGTTTATAAGAACAATTTAACCTGGAATGAAGAGGATGGTACTCCTTTGACCCATTACTAAGTAGCAATTGCATTTGGTACAAAAACCATTTTTGACCAAATGTGTTTGGGTTAACCGTCGCTCGTATAAAAGTTGTCATTTTTTATCCGTTACCCGACTGATTCGTTATTAAAGGTCCCTAAAGTTACCCCTCTTGACCCTCTACTAAGTTTTGTAATCATATTCAGCATAAAAACATACTAACGCAATTTGTTTCGGGTCAACCCAAACTCTTACCCGATGTAGAAAGCAGCCATATTTACACGTTTTGAGGCCGACCTGTTACAAAATCTCAAAAGTTTCCCCTTTGACCCATTTATACAACACAAATGCAACTCACTTTCAAGAATTTGCCATAATAAACAACTTCATTGCACGTCCATCTTCATTAACATATCATATTTATGTTAATTGCTAAAACAAACTTGTAATATTACAATCTATTAATCTAATATTAGTTTTGCGTATATCATAGCAGAAACAACGTAATTTTAATATTAATATACTACCTCGTTTTACCCCAGATCTGACACAATAAACAGCTCAATCAAAAAAGATTTTTTTTTAAAATTTAACGATAAAAAGTACTATTATTGATCTAATATTCATGTTAACCCCACGTTCCATCATACTGAGTCTTGTACACTATATGATAGTATATACATCACCTGGAACATCATCAGCAGGGATACTGAGCTCATCCAACAGCTTCCCGTTAGCAACACTTCTCACGCCTTATCACAGACAAATTAATTATGTACGGCAGGTAGTGTGGCGTGAAAGGGCAATCGCCTTTTTGGCTGTTGTGCATGGAAATCAAGAAGACTAACTGAGTTTAAGGCTGCGGTTTAATAACATAGAAGCAAAAATATTGTAACATTCATAATAAAAACTATAAATTAATTTGTATAGGGTAATTATAATTTTTGACAATACCAAGGGTGTTAACAGGAATGAGTTCACATTCTTTGTAGAGCAAATGGCTGCAACAAGTGTTGGTCTATACCAAAGGAATTGCCACCCTCATTGTAGATCGTTGTTGCAAGTATATTATGTGTGACAACATTATTACAAAATGCACATGATTTAGGGATGTTTGTCTCCAGGCATATCTACTTTTGCGTTTGTGGCATCAAGGGCTCAATCTTGGAAGTTACAGGACCACATTCTGCGTGGTTATAGTTTTGATGGGCTTGATTTTGATTATGTGAGTGCGATAGGTCGCTTACACATGTCACATCCTGATTTCGATCTTTGCGATTTCTCTGATAAAGACCCCCCCCATAAAGTCCAACATGCTTTGGCGAGTGCCCTTTATAATGAATTCGTCTAGAGTTTGGAAGTGATGTTTGATTTATCCCCACCATCAGAAAGCGGTGTTTGAGTGTCTTCGGGCTCCCCAGGCTCGGGAGTTTCTAATGGTTAACCACATCGAAGGACTGGCCATCACACTACGTGAAAATTGACCTTCAGCCACACGAAAAAAGTGTGGCCTTAAGCCTTTTGCCACACACATTTTGTTCAGGTCATATGTGGCCAAATGTCGCGAGCCTTATGTGGTAATAAGTGTGGCTAAAGGGTACAGGCATTAGTTGCTGGCCATCAAGAAGCCTCTCCAATAAGTGTGGCTAAACGGTAGAAAATGGCCACATGACAATTTACTATGAGTGACCATTGCACGTATATAGCCACATGAATTCATGTTTCAGTCACATAATTTTTATATTATTGTGGCCAATAGGGTTGTGTTAAGCTTGCATTGTGACCTATACCGCATGGATATAGCAAAGAAATGACCACTTAAATTTAATAATAGAGTGGCTAATTATATGATATAGACACTGATTGTTACATTAAAAGTGGCTAAATATGTTTACTTGCCACTCAAACACACCTTTGTAGATTATAGTGTGGCCCTTGTCTTACCGTTTGTCACACATAATGTTTTTCGTAATTTAAAGTGTGGCTATTGTAAACCTTTTCGTCACACATAGTGAGGTACTCTGTGGCTAATCATATCTTATAGACACTGGAGGTTATTGTGATTGTGGCTAAATATGTTTACTTTCCACTCAAACACTCATTTGTAGATTATAGTGTGGCCATTGTCTTACCGTTTGTCACACATAATGCTTTTCGTAATTTAAAGTGTGGCTATTGTCAAACTTTTTCGTCACACATAGTGAGGTATTATGTGGCTAATCATATCTTATAGACACTGGAGGTTATTGGAATATGGCTAAAAATGTGAACTTGCCACTCAAACACTCCTTTGTAGATTATAGTGTGGCCATTGTCTTACCGTTTGTCACACATAATGCTTTTCGTAATTTAAAGTGTGGCTATTGTCAAACTTTTCGTCACACATAGTGAGGTATTGTGTGATTAATCATATCTTATAGACACTGGAGGTTATTGTGAATGTGGCTAAAAATGTGAAGTTGCCACTCAAAAACTCTTTTGTAATTTGTGGTGTGGCCATTGTCTTACCGTTTGTCACACATAATGCTTTTCGTAATTTAAAGTGTGGCTATTGTCAACTTTTCGTCACACATAGTGAGGTACTGTGTGGCTAATCATATCTTATAGACACTGGAGGTTATTGTGAATGTGGTTAAAAATGTGAAGTTGCCACTCAAAAACTCTTTTGTAGTTTGTGGTTTGGCCATTGTCTTACCGTTTGTCACACATAATAATTTAAAGTGTGGCTATTATCAAACTTTCCGTCACACAAAAATGTTTATGTTGTGGCTAATGGTCATTTATAGACTCTAATTTTTGTAATTTCAAGTGTGGCTATTGTCTTACTTTTGGCCACACCTCTTTAATGTGTTCTATGTGGCCAAATTGTATGTAATTAGGCAATATATAATTATTTTTATTTTTGTGCAGTAATATAAAACAGCTATAAGCAAGCATGAAAAAACAAAATTAGAAACAAATTATAATAACAATAATATTCACTTAAGCAAATGTATATGCAAAATATCTTACAAAATACAAAAATAACGACTACCTATATACTAGCTAAGGCGTTGGTTTTCTTGGCACTGCTCCTTGTCTTCTGTTTGGTCACCCGGTCTATCGTTGTGTACTTTGCCTTTGCCTTCTTGCCAGCTCTGTCTGGTTCTTTTGAGGATGAGAGTGGTGGTAGATGGAACAACAGAATTTGAAAAACAAATATGTATAATTAATGTCGTATTTTGTAATTGAATAGAAAAAAATAGTAGGCCTGCAAACTAATCGAACGTTCGTTTAACTGTTCGTGAACCTTTCGGCTGGAAATTCGTTTATGTTTGTTTATCTTTGTTCAATTACATTAGTTTAGATTATAAACAAACGAACATAAACGAACACAAGTGTTCATTTTTTAAACTAAATGAAAATGAACATAGATATTTGTTCGGTTAAGTTAAATGGGAACAAACCTCCTGGTCACATAAGATTAGGTGTTCTGGCCAAGCAACAAAAGTACCACGTGCGGCTTTTCCGTTTTACCTAAAAACCATTCAATGAATCAATCAACAATTAAAGGAAATACTGAAATTGCCAAATACATACTGATGGTTTATTCAAGCCGTTACTATCCGGAGTGTGGTGTAGTTGTGTTGATGCTTGGTCAACATTGTTCTCTACAGGCTTCATTGGTAATATAAAAGAAATTGGAATTGTTAGACTTATTAGGTTATAAAATATAAAAACTGAAATTGCCAAATACATACTGATGTCGCGCTATGGGGATCGACTACCGTTTGGTCAACATTTTTTTCCACAGACTTGGCCTGCAATTCGGTAATAAAAAATGAGCACACTCACATTGGAAACGAATTATAAAAAGTACTGAAATTGTCAAATACTTACTGATGTCGCGATACGGGGAGTGGGTACCGTTTCGACAACTATTTTATCCAAAGACTTGGCCTATAATTAACTTATGCAAAATCAGCACACTCACATGGAAAGTTAATTATTAAAACAAATTAGTCAAACTGTCAAATGCTTACATGAGAAGCGGATTCTTGTTGCACAACCTCACCTGAGGTTAAGATGTTTCTCACAGAACTTGCCTACAAATCAATTTATTAGGTTATGGAAAATGAAAAATCACATGGAAAGTTGTAATAAACAAAGAAACTGTCAGATACTTACTGGTGCTGGCATTTTATTTTGCGCCACAGCACTAGTACTTTGGTTAGAACCAACCTGGTTGGGAACATGATTTACCTACGAATTGTGACAAAAACAGTTCCAATTATGTATGTCGAATGCATTAATTAATATGTAGCATATGTCACATACTTGACTTGCCGACATTTCCGGCAACAATCCTTCGAGATGTCTGAACCTAGCCTCAAATGCTAACCGTTCCTTCTCACGGCTTGCTAGCATAGCATTCGTGGATTCAAGTAGAGACGTCAACCTGTTCACCACTACATCTCTCTGCACCGCTTCATATTCAAGTTGGGCAATCCGTTGCTTAAACGAGCCTTTTACCCGACTCACACCCCAATATTTACCTGTTGTCAATCCGTACCCAATCCCTTTTAAAAACCCACCTTTCTCTTTGCCAAGCACTAATGTGATGGCATCTGTGCACGGTTCAAGTGCTAGGGCTCCGGAGGCGAACTGCTCCTCATGCTGAACCTGCAAGAAAACAAATACTCTAATACACTTGTAACACGCTTATGTATCCACATCAAGTGTTGGGACAAGTTATACAGACTCAAGTTTTTTTGACACCAATATAAGGCAATGAATTGACTTTAACATGATTTAAAAAGTTTAATATTAAAACATACTAATTTGGTTGCCACGCCTTCGACAACAGCATTCTTGTATGCACCATCTTTGTCCTCCCTTCCTTTCATCCACATTAATGCACGGCCGGGGATCTCATCCGGTTCAATTTCCTTCCTTTTGACCTTGTAAAATATTCAAGAGAAAGCAGCTGACGGTCATGCGTTAGACAAATCATTGAACTAGAGAGAAAGCAGCTGACGGTGATTACCAGTTTCTCTCGAAGGTAGGTATAACCCCCTCGTCCCATGTGATGATCAAAAACATTCGTTGCTCGAGCTCCCTTTGATGCAGCCATTTTTTTCTTCAACCACACATTATAATCATTTCATTATATTTAAACAAAAAACATAAACCATATATAGTCGATCAATCTACGTTTGCAGAGTAGAGGATTTATACCAGAAACATCTCTGATTGTGTGTACTCAACAAAGCGATCCCAGTCTTCTTGCCTGATCATCGTCCTGTGTCCCTTGGGTATCGCCTTCAGCTTCAGAGGTTTACCGATGTTCGGCATAATGTATTTGGCATACATTTTTCTTCTGAAATCCCGAAAAAGGTGTCCGAGCCGATTTATCACAGAAGGCCTGTGAGACGCCTCAATCTCAAAATATTTCTGCATAATATAATACAATAAAGGTAAATTACTTCTCAAAATATAAAATGCACAAATAAAAATTAAGAATAACCGTTATTAATTCCCACAATTTATCTCTAAGCTCCTTTGTGACCTCCTTCCAACATAAATGTCTCAAGCCAACTATTTCCCTTACAACATCCCCTAAAAAACTTGCAAACTTTGATCTGTTTTGGCCGGTGAACCTACCCAGATTATCAAACTCCACTACCAGTCTGACACCACCAGAGTTTGCATATTCGGTACGTAGCTTAGGTAACCTCATCAACCCCCTTGTAGGTTTTTTCGTAGTAGCAAAACTGTTGATGGGTTGGATAGCCATCGTCCCTATATCATCGTCCCTACCAGTCTCACTGTCGTTGTCGTTGGCTTCCTCGCTGGAGTAGCCTTCAGTGTCGTCTGATTGAGCGTCGTCGACGTCGTTGGCTTCCTCATCGGAGTATAAAACATGTTCTTGTTCGATTGTTTCATCTATAAGCTTCATCGTCGTGCTGATTTGTGGAGTGGAAAATTTTTAATAATTTGGAGTGTAATTTATTTATGGAGTGTTAAATGTAATTTGAAGTTTTTGAATATTTGGAGCCAATATTTTAGAGCTTTTTGAGCTTTTCCTCCCTTTTAATTAAGAACCAATATATTATTGGCATAGTTTTTACGGCAGAGAACCTGTGGCCGAAAACAGACACTTTGACAGAAGATGGTTGGATAAGCGTGTTACTTGCGTATTAGGATATTTATATATTATTAAATAGACACTTTGACAGAAGATGGTTGGATAAGCGTGTTACTTGCGTATTAGGATATTTATATATTTTTGTACATCAGCGTGTTACAAGCGTAATAGTGTTTATTAACAAAGTGTTTTTGTTTTATTTTTAGATTTAACCAAGTGTTTTTAGTTTTCTCGATTTGTTTTAATATACTCTATAATTACCATTCATTAAAAGTTTTCATACAAAAGGCACCATTGAAACAATAAACTAAAATATGTAACCAACCAACATTCAAAACAATATGTTACAAGAAACTATAAAAGTAAAGCATTTAAAAGTTAACTAAAATAGGTATCAATACAACCATCTAAACATGAAAATAACAGATGTTCCAAAAATAAAAAATGTCACCAAATCACAAATGTTTCCCAAAGTCACCAAATCACATATGTTCCAAAAATCACCAAACACAACGCGCATTCTTGCACTAATCAACTTTTGAAAAACAAAGTACCTTCATTGAAAGCTAACCAACCAACATTCAACACAATAAACTAAAAAGTGTATCAATACAACCAAACAAATATTACCAAATCACAAATGTTCCAAAATTCACCAAACACATCACCAAATATTTCCAAATGTTCCAAACATCACCAAATCACTAATCAACTTTTGAAACTAACAAACTACCTTCATTGAAGTCATATTCAAATCTGCACTTATCACCGATCTGTAAATCATTTTCCTCCTTGAAAATTTTCCATTTTTGTAAAGAATATCTGAATTTCAGCTTCGACAGTTCACCATGGAGTTTCACTTTTTTTTACGATCTTCGGGATTGACCAAAGTGATTAGCATTCCATCATAGGCATCAATCTTGGTAGCAATGTGACCTGGAAGACGCTATGAAAAGCAAATTTCAAATATACTTGTAAATAAAACTCTTTTTTTTGCAACCTAGTCTATTTCTGATATCAATTAAAAGTTCTTAGCTGGAGCTGCTTCATGTTTTTTAGATTTAGATAGAGTAATAGTACTCTATTCCAAATCATGCGAGTAGACATTAGCTATTACTTATTAATAAGAAAATTTGATATATTCACAGTGATTCAAAAAGAAATTTAAAAATTCAATTTACCAATTTCTTGGTGACGTCCATGTGGAAGACGATTTTAGAGTCATCATTTTGCTCATCAAGAAGAATTGGGTTTTGGGAGGAACTACCTTGATTGCTTAATTGGTAGTTGAGAAACAGCTGATTCGGACCAGGAAGGATAAATTCTATGCCATCTTCATGAAAGACATTAATATGAAATGTGTTATCTGATATGATTTCAAACACAACAAACGAACCACCTTTCAAGTTGGTTTGTTTAAAAACCTCAATCCATCCATCCTCTAGCCTATAACCCATTCCATCCCAATGACATCAAACGTTAAACAACACTTTATCTGGAGCAATAAGCTCGAAAAGCAAATTCATCCAATTTTCACCAAATTCTTGAATCACGTACCACTCAGGGAAATCCTGTTAAACATGTTAATTAAAAGACATTTGAATTTGGAAACAATCATTAAAAACAGAAATTAAAACTTACTAAGTAATGGACGTGTCGGTTTCCGACTGGAATACATATCATAGTACCGGATTGATCATTTACGTTTCTTTTGAAAGTAAACATGTTCAACGTAGATGTTGACTTAACCTCAAAAACAACATATGTTCCAGCTTCTATACAACATTCTCTGATTAATTCAGTCCAACCGGTTCAAAAATAAAAGTCATCAAGTACTTTGATTATAACAACAGAAAACGTTCTACCACTTTGATCATAAATCAAACAACAGTCGGTATTCGATTTCATGTCAGCAAACATTGGTTGAACAACTTTAGGAATGAGCTGTAAGTAACACAAAAAATGTTCTTAGAATGTATATGTTGCAAAACTGTAAAATGTTTCATAAAAACAAATTAACCAGATAACATTAACATACCATCCTACTCATGGAATCGCTGTCGATATCTACCAGGAACTTAACTCCATTATTGAGACGTGGCACTTTTATGTTCTTACGAATTACAGTAAATACGAATTACAGTAGAGCGAAGTAGAAGTCGATTTAGGGTTTTGAAGTTAAAAGGGGTTTGACTTTTTTTTTGTTTCTACACATTTAATTATATATATATTTTGGTTTTTGTTTTATAAATTTTTAAAAATAGTATAAAAACATTTACTTTTAGTTTTTTTTACTAACATTCCGGTATTAAATTTCGTTAAAAGTTGAGTTCGTTTAATAAATCGTATTTTTAAAATAAAATTAATTTTTTTTTCCATTAGTGAAGTATTATCTTAACCATTAGTAAGATTTTCTGGATAAGATTTACAACTTCATAATAGAGAAGCTCATAACATTCTAGTGTTATCATTATCATATGGTTATCATCATCACCATATGTGTTATGATGATGATCAACATCATAAAGTTATCATGGTTATCATGTATTATAGTGGTTATCATCATCATAATCATCGATCACCATCACCATGAAACGGCATCATCATCAGACGTGCGGGTAATCAACGTGGTCATTGTATAGGCTATCGTAGTCGGCGTTGATCATACTGGTAACATATATCTCGCTATAAGTGTCGTCATCATCGTCACACATGATCATCATCATCAGCAGCAGCAGCAGCATCAGCATCATCATCATCATCATCCGATTGCCATGTACGGGATGTAGTCAGCATCGTATGGGTTATCGTAAACAAAACGCCCAATATTAGTGATCACTGTCGGCACCATCTTATGAATTGTTGTCGTCATCAAATGACATCATCAGTCGTACATGCTACCATCAGTATGACCATCGTATACGTTATCATGGTTGTCGTCGATCATACGGGTTACATGTCATTAAACATCGGTGTCACCATCATCATCAACATATATATATATATATATGAGTGGGTGGGTGTGTGTGTGTGTGTGCGTGCCTGTGTGGCGTATTGTCATATAGGTACATATAATTGGTCATCATCATATATATTTGTGATCATCATCATAGACGTCATGCTCGTCGTACGAGCTACAGTCGCCATCGTATGGGTTGGCGTAAGCAAACCGTACCATATAGGTTAGCAACATCAATATGATAACCACCCCAACCCAAGTTATTATATTAGCATCGTCTCGTCATAATTGGGCCAATCATCATGGTCATCATACGGGATAGCACCGTCATCGTCTCATGTATTACATATCCACAATCATACTACACACCACCTACTACCACCATCCATCGCCCTCATTCGCCACAACGACCTCCAGCACCAACCACTAACCACACTCCACCACCACCCACCACAACCACCCTCCACACCACCACCACCCACTAATATTATATAAAAATATATATACATTTATTTATACCCATCCACCACCAACACCCACTACCCACCACCACCACCCACCCAACCACCACCACCACCACCAACCTCTGCCACCAACACCCGCCCACCACCACCACCACCACCTACCTCCGCCACCACCATCCACTGCCCACCACCACCACCCACCACCACACATCCGCCACCACGAACCACCACACCTCCCCACTGTCCACCAACATCTAATATTATATATATATATTGCTAATATACAATACAAACCGTACGATTAAAATTTAAAAGCACGCGCCTTTTTTCTACTATACAATACTAACCATACGATTAACTCATCTATTCTGGAACGGCGATAATTATTCCCAAAATTCAACCTCGTAAGTCAATATTCCAAAAAACCGTCGACGATTCGTTTCTACTGTGAAGCACAAGCACAAGCCCGAGTGGTTTAATTATTCTGGAACGGAACCAAATGAAGAACCCTAACTCATCTACTTCTAGAACGGAACCAAAGACGAAGCAAAAGCACGATAGGTCTAAGAATAAAGATGGAACAGGTGTTAATTTATGATTTTTTTAGCGTTTTAGGTTTACTTAATCTTAAAATGTAAGCATTTATTTGAATGTATTAAAGCGTTTGATAAGCGTGTTGTTGTTGTAATACATATCTTTTTTTTTAAATCTATGTATAATATTAAAGCATGTTATAAGTGTATGATTAGCGTGTTATGGCTTTGGTATGAGAATTTATCATTGTGATGTTTGATAAGAGTTTTCTGGTTCCTTGTGATTCGTGTTGTTATCCCCTACCCCCGTGTTTTATTGTATGTATGTGATTCACTTGTCGAAAAAAACAAGACTGATAAAAGGAAGACTAAAAAAGTTGCTCTGGTGGGGAAAACAAAACATGTTGTGGAAGCAGACTCTGATTCAGACATTCACACAAAAATCGACAGGTTGTTGTCAAAGCGGAAATAGGTGGAACACAACACCTCTGACCCGGACTTTCAGCTTCCGAAAAAGAAAGCCATTAAATAAAAGAAGCCAGCCGAGAGGGGAAAACCTTTTGTTGAATTTGTAGACAACAAATTGAAGAATAGGTGTGAACCTTGTAATATTGTTGATGCAGTGAAGGCAATGACCACTGCCCAAAAAACTCGTGTGGAAGAAATGGGTTTCTGGTCAATGTTAAGACTTCAAGTAACCCAAACTCCAACAACTTTGGGATATTGGTTGCTCATGAACTATAATAACCATTTAAATGAATTGAACATTGGGAACGGTGTTATTAAGATAACACCATAAAAAGTACATGAAGTGTTGGGATACCAATGGGTAAGATTCCTGTTTTAGACAAGAGTAGACCAAGATTGGGGGAAGATGTTACTACAGATTTGTTCAAAATTCAATTCCCGACAAATTCAAGAATAAGTATAAAGCATGTGAAAGACAAACTGGCCGCGGATCAAGGAGTTGGTAAACTGTTTAAGATTAATTTCCTTGTGTTGTTCAACACCTTATAGGATTTGTGACAAAATCAACAACAGTCAATCAACGATTCATCTCCACAATTGATAAAACCTCGGATATTCCAAATATGGACTGATGCAGCTATGTTATTGAAAACTTAAAAATGAAAAAGGAAGAATAGAGAGGTATCAATGTTCAATAGAACGGTCCGATCACCTTCCTTGTGATGCTTTACACGCATGAATACCAGAAAAATATGGTCCATTTGGGACTCCCGCCATAACAACAACTACTCTTAATAAGATGGAAAAATACTTTGAGAATAATGGTCCTCCCTTAGAAGAAGATGCTACTGAGGTTGCTGCTATAACGTTTAGTGTTGACGGGAAAGGGATTGATGCGGCTGCTGCTGCACCTGCTGCTGTGACCGTTAGTGCTGCCGAGAAGGGACTTGATGTGACTGCTGATGCTGCTATTGTTGATACTACTGCTGTGACAGTTAGTGCTGCCGGGAAGAGACTTGATGCGGCTGCTGCTGCTCTGACGGTTAGTGCTGCCGGTAAGCCTGGAGTTGAAGAAAACGCTGCAGCTGAGGAGAAACAAGAACATGGTATTAAACTTGTTATTTTCTTCTAAAAAACTCTCATATCTCTTATCTCTACATGCATTTTATGTAATACAACATTATATGTAATTAAAAAACAGATGGTCAAAGTGCATCTGAAATAGATAATGCCGATCAAACAGCTGAAAATAATTTGGATGATTATGTAAGCGATTATTCACCTTTAAGTTTGCAAATGCCTATCGTGCTTGTTGACTATTATTTAACTCCATTACTACTTGCTGTGATAAATTGAAAATGTTTTTGAATTAACAATAACTATATCTCCCTTTTACAGTCTTGGAATAAGGCAATGGATAACAAGTTGAAGAAATTTGATAAAATTTGCTCCGAGATCAACGAGTTGGTACGTCAAGGAAAGGATAGACATCCATCAAATGAGAATATCTTTGCTAGATGTTGTGAATGGGAAAACAGATTCACTAATAATTTGGTCCCTAAAACGCAAGATTCAGATGTTGGTGTTGGTGGTCCAGTGGCTGCTCTAAAAGGTATTTGGGCTAAATTAATTATTAGTATAATTAAAACGCTCTTAAAACACTTATGCTGTTATTTTAAACTTATTACATCTTTGTGATGCAGTTGATTCAGATGTTGGTGTTGGTGGTCCAGTTGCTGCTCAAAAAGGTATATCATATTTGCACCAGCTTAATTATATACCAGCTTAATTATAATCACAATTGAACATATTACATCTTTGGCTGTCGTAAAAAATGATGCATGTGATGCAGGTCAAGAAAACAATGTCTCGTGCGCAGATATTGATGAAGTTGTTAATACAGTGGTTGCGTGGGCAAAAGAAGGTATTTAATTATAAATAAAAACCAAAAGGGGTTGAAGGTATTTAATTATAGTTACAATTATTTTCAGTCAAATTTAATGTGAGTTGTTTTATGTTTAATAGTTGACACCGGATTGTCAACAAGTGATAGCCTCATTACACTGAACTCTCCATATCTTCTGAGAGAGGTTGACGTATCCGCTAGTGTCACAGAAGATGAAGAAATAATTTCAGAGTATATAATTTTTTGTCTTGGAGACATTTGGGAGGAGGTCTACAAGTCCACTCACACAGACTCGTTCAAGGTGGTCTTTGAAAGCTTCTGTCCTGCAACACTAGACTAAGAGATTGGAAGACTTTTTTCCATCATTTCCTACTTTCTTTACGGACTAGGGCGAATCGCAAGCAGACATAATGGAAATGGAAGGCTTGGACTGGACAGCAGCGAAAAACCAGATCAGAGACACCCCTACCGAGAATTCGTCTCAATTAGGCGCTTGTAGGAGACTAGGAGGGGGCCAGCCGTCAAGTAGAAAGGAGAGATGAGGGCACATAAGTTTACCAAAAGACAGTCGGCTTATACGATTTGTAAACTAGTACCTGAAACTTACAATCTCGAGCTCTAGGGCTTAGCTTCGCTGCCCGACAGTATGGAGTACTGACCACACCGAGGGACAGGCCCTGAAGCGAAGGACGGGAACGAGCGGAATCAATGTGTTCCAATTTCTGGCCTTGCACCGACCATCCAATGGGCCATGGACTAAACGGCCACTGCCTGAAAGGACTATGTCCATGGGACCGCCGCCCCCCCCCCCCCCCCACAAGGTACATCTTGCGCCTATGGGCCGCTATAACTATCCAAGAATACACTCGAAACTGGAAGGATAAAAAAACCCACCCGGTGGACTGCCGAGCTACAAGTCCTACGAGACAGGAGCGGGATTCTCTAAAAAGCCGCTTCTTCCAATCCTGGATGGGGGATCACTTGTAGGAATGACATAATGCTAATCCATGTTCCACACGGCCAAGGAAGCATCGGTTTTTAATCTCATTATGACTTGGTCGTTTGCGTTTATATAGCCACCAATGCAATGGATGCATTCAGTGAAGTAATGAACTATGAAGAAAAGAAAAAATCTGCAGCATCACCGTTCAGATTCTTTGCTTCAAGCACTGTGCTGGTACAAATTAATCTATTTTGTTTGTACTATTAGAAAACGCACAATAAACACTTTAATCATCTGCATTTTAATTATTATACAGACAAGTGACCATTATGCTGAGTCAATGGGTTTCACAGACAAAGAAAGACTGGATGTGTTGAAAGACAACATTGAAACAGATATGGCAAAGAGTGGAATTCTAACACTCAAGGAGGTTGCTATAGTGCTCATGTCAATTCTACAAAACGATCATTTCTTTGTGGTTACCTTCAATCTTCAAACAGGAATGATAGAATTACTTGACAACAGTGCAAATCAAGAAATACCAGCTAATGCAAAGTTTAAAAGCTTAGAAGACAAATCAAAAGCAAGTAGAGAGAATTTGGAACAAAGATACGGAAAGACTCCTGATATACTGGTAAACATATATACCTTTAACCCAAAAAACATACTTAAATTGCTTAAAACAATCAAACACCCCATTACTCAGCAAATCCAAGTAGCAACAATCAATAGATTGAAGATGACATGGAGAACAAGAAATAATGGAATAGATTGTGGTATTTTTGCTATGAGACACATGGAGACATATGATGGGAAGAGACCATGGGGGTGTAATTTCAAAAAGGAAGGCCATAAACAACAAAGACAGCTAAAATGGTTGAGGTCAAAGTATTTCTTCAAAATCCTCCTCTCGGATATAAACCAAAAGAGAAATACCCTTATCAAGAAAGCACTGCTATTCCATGAAAATGACGTCACTCGTTTAACCGGAGAAGAGTTGATTGCTGAACTTAAGATAAGGCAACAAAAATTTTGAATGATTTCAAAACTGAGTGCTATGTACTTTAAGATACTTGTTAAGGAGATCTCGAGTCTTCTGTTAACAGTTTGTAATGCACTTTAAGATAATAGTTACATGTTGAATCAATGTTTTAACACAAACATAAAAATTTTATTATTACCAAAACACACCATCACAAACATACAAATTTTATTACTAGTAATCTCTGGGTGACACACATAAAAACACACCATCACTACATCATAAACACTCATGAAACACCATCACATACTAATCTCTGAGTGACATAAGAAACTTCAACTTCAATTCCATTGAGCAATTCAGTTCAAGAATTTCCTTGCCCAAAAGTTTTAACACGTCAATCTCTCTCTGTCCTACATCAACCATAAACAAAACAGCAAGATCTCGGATAGTAATAGCGGGCATTCGAGTAAGAACTTTTGCAACGACATCCCTGGCATCCAAGTTGTTGCTAGTCTTTACAAATTCTTCAGTAAGAGTTTCCCGACAAGATTTATCTATCTCGATTTGAGCCTCAATATGCCTTCTGAGGGCAGCCTTGTAGGAACTGGATGATGATGATGATGACGAGCAATCCATTATTAACTAAAAAAATCATTTAAAGTTATGTAGGTATATGAGATTCACAAATGTGGTGTAGGTATATATAACCAAAAGGCTCACAGACAAAACAAAAGGGTGTCCCACGCTTGGGAAACGCAACCGGACGAATAGTAACTCTGTAATAAAAAACCAAAAGGGTGTCCCACGCTTGGGAAACGCACCGGACGAAAAGTAACTCAGTAATAAAAAAAGGGTGTCCCGCGCTTGGGAAATGCACAAACTTGTCTCATGTGTTTTTGTTTAATCTAGAGATTACTTGCATTTATATCACCTGTCAGAATTAATTGATTACAATTATACTCACCTGTCAAGAAATGCCGGGAAGAATATTATGGTAATGATAGCCTACATTAAAGTTAAGCTATATCTTACTAGATCTTACTATATCTTACTACAAATCAAACTTACTAACTTACTGGTTACTCAATCACACTAACAGTTTCAAAAAGATAATAAAAATGAATTCTTCTGACACAACCGTGAAGAACATAGTGAAAGCAAGGATGAATCTTGTGAAAGAGAAAGACGACACTTTGTTGAAGACAGTCGAAGAGATTATGGCTAGACTCACATTTGAAAAATCAAAGACCTTCGACTCATGTAAACTCATGTTGTTTGAAGCAGACAATGAGTTTAAGGCAATGGTTGTTGATTATCAGAAACAACAGTCTGAATGCTACGACTCAGTGTGTGGGACTCTGGTTAACACCATAACTACGGTGTCAACCAACATGAGTTTTAAGGAGATGGGGGCGGAGACTGTGGACAAGGCGGAGTGATGGTGATGTTAGCTTTGCTGGTCTTGGTTTTTTTGTGATGTATTGTAATTAATGGTACTTTTTGCGATGCATCTTTTGATGAATGGTAAATATGAATTATCTTAAAATGCTTTTTTAACATGTTTTATGGATCATCTAATTGCTATCTCTTTCTTTGTTAAAAACGCTTGTGATACGCTTAGTAAACCGTAAACAACATTTTGTTAAATCTAAAAATAAAAAAAAACACTTTGTAATCGATTAGATTATAAATATGTTATATATTTGTTCAAACGAGTCTATTACGCTTGCAACACGCTAATGTACAAAGACATATATAAATATCATAATACACTAGTAACACGCTTGTGTACAACAACTCCTTTCTAAACCCTCCTATATATATATATACATACTTATATATCTAGTTTTGTTTTCAATAAAAACTCCTTTTTCACCATGGAAGAAACCTCATCGCGGACCACAACATCCAGTAACATCAAGGACCACCAAAAATCCAGGTCGGAGGTTCTACAATTGTGCATCTCAGGTTAGTGAAATTGTAAATAAAGTTGGAATTCATCTACAATTGTTGACCCTAAACTCTATATTTTTTAACTTAGGGCAAAAAAATGTGATTTCTTTACGTGGTTTGATTGTGTTTCGTCCACAAGATCTGATGTGTGCACAAGATGTAGAGACATAATTCCTATCTTGATAAGGGCATATAAGTCATTAGAGGATCAACTTGCAAGGAGTGTAGCTTCACTGATTGAATCAGAAAAAAAAAGTGAAGATGTTGTATTTTATTTGCTTCTTGTTGTTTTTAGGGCTTTTAATTAGTTTTGTAATTAAAAGCTAATAAACTTTGTTATGATTTTAGACCATCTATTATGATGTATTTTTATGTTTCTGAACGAATTTAAAGGCCTTTTAATGAGTAGTTTAGTTTGAGTGTTTTCAAAATCACTGTGTATTTATTTCATTAAAAATAGGTTATTATAAAAAATTAATAAAAATATGTTCCCTCCGGAGTTTCGAACCGCGGTATTTGCAATCTATGTTTAATCACAAGCGCCTCAACCGTTTGAGCTACACCCTGAGAACGTAATAGAACCTCTTCTAATACTTATATACCGACATTTAGAAGTTTAAAATTTTCATTTTTACCCGCCAATTAATCGAGTTATCTTCGAGAAGACTCCCAAATCAATTAGTATTTATTGAACCAAATAAAATCTCATCAAACCCTAATAAATGATTTGCTAGTGTATTTATTGAACTCTCATCAATATAAATCCTACCAAACATCTTCATTAATCTCAGGTGAGTACCAAGTATTTTTGCTTTTAATTAGTCGGTTACATTTATTGGCGTTAATTAGTGTGTGTGTGTGTGTGTGTATCGTTGATGACACAGTTAATAAAAAAATTCTTGGAAGATGGATAAGTCTTGGATGTCAGTAGGCGACAGGTGCAGTAAAGCATATAAAGATGGTGTTAAGGCATTTCTACATTTTGCAGTTCGTAATTGCCAGGAGACATCACCACCAATTTATATTTCATGTCCATGTGTTCGGTGTGTGAACCACTTATCTCTTAGTGTAGACGATGTAGAACATGACTTGTACATGTTTGGAATTGATAAGAGTTATACTATTTGGATAAAACATGGAGAAACCGACACCAACATTCCAACTAATGTTAATAATACTGGGTTTGCCTACACCTACATTCCAACTAATTATGATAATAATACTGGGTTTGTTGACACAAACATTCCAACAGATGCCTGTGAACAGTAGAAATGGTAAATGCTACAAAAGACAATTTCAAAGGATGTCTTTACTTCACCAAGTTGTCTGCATTAGTACAACTACTCAACTTGAAGAACAAGCACGGGGTATCTCATAAGTTCGTTGATGAACTTCTGAAATTGTTGAAAAAGATGCTACCCGCAGATAACGAAATGGTAAATAATATGTATGAGGGCAAAAGGATAATGAAGGCAATGGGCTCAGGATACGAAAAGATACATGTGTGTATCAATAACTGCATTATTTACTATAAGGACTACAAGGATTTGGAAGCATGTCCAGTTTGTAACAAGTCAAGGTTGAAGGTGGATGAGAAGACTAACAAAACTTACATAACCACGCCCGCTAAGGTACTGTGGTACTTTCCCATTATTCCACGATTCAAGCGCCTCTTTCAATCAAAGACCACAACAGAGAATTTAACATGGCACGACACGAGTACCAATAAATCCGGTGTTTTACGCCACCCATCAGATTCACCAGCATGGAAAGCCATAGATGACAGGTACTCCGATACCATTGGAAGCGATCCAAGAAATCTTCGTCTAGGGATTTGCACAAATGGGGTCGACGTACATAGAGGCAACAGAAACCACAGTGTCTGGCCTGTTTTAGCAGTCATTTACAACCTTCCACCTTGGATGTGTATGAAAAAAAATTCATCATGCTTTCCTTATTAATATCCGGAGTGCCAGGAAACAATATTGATGTGTTTTTACAGCCTTTAATTGACAATCTAGCATCTTTATATGAGGTCGGGGAGCCAACATATGATGCATATAAACAAGAAATGTTTACACTGCGTGCAGTTGAGTTATGGACGATTAATGATTACCCTGCTCTTGGTACACTATGTGGTTGCCCTTACAGTGGATTCAAAGGTTGTGTGGTGTGTCGGGGCGACACTCAGTGTGTTCGACTTTATCACATAAAGAAGCAGAGTTATGCTGACCGCATAAGGTATTTATCACATGACCACCCTTTCCGAAAACAAACAAAGACGTTCAACGAAAAAAAGGAGATGAGAACCCCTAAAGAGCCTATGACAGGGGAAGAGATATACGACGAGGTCAAAAACATTAACAATGAATGGGGAAAGGGATCTGAATCCCTAAGTGGGAGTAAGAGGAAAAGGGATAACACAACGCCGCAGCCATATTGGAAGAAGTTCAACATATGGTACCAATGGCTCAGCTATTGGAAGTATTTACCTGTCCAACATTGTATTGATTTGATGCATGTTGAAAAGAATATGGCAGAAAGTATTGTCGGGACGTTGCTGAACATTCCCGGTAGGACAAAAGACGGATTGGCAGCTAGAAAGGATTTGGAGTTTTTAGGTAAAAAGGAGTTGCAACCGAAAGCAAAAGGCAACAATACAGAACTGCCTGCAGCATGCTTCACATTATCAGCGCAAGAAAAAGACATGTTTCTTGAAACACTGTATAAACTGAAGGCTCCACTAGGGTATTGTTATAACTTCTCTAGTTTGGTGAATCTTAAAGAAAGGAGGCTACAAGGCCTTAAATCACATGATTATCACATGCTTATGCAACAGTTTATGCCCCTTGCAATACGGTCCATCATGCCAGAACCAATGAGAAATGCTATAATCAGGCTTTGTTTTTTTTTTCAAGTCAATTTGTAGCAAAGAAATCATTGTAGAAGAGCTTGATAAGATATAGGAAGAACAAATAGTTACACTGTGCCTGCTGGAGAAGTACTTTAAGGCCATCATTTTTTGATGTCATGGTTCACTTAACCGTGCACCTTGTAAGAGAGATAAAATTATGTGGGCCACCATGCTTTCGTTGGATGTATCCCTTTGAAAGGTGTATGAAGGTTATCAAAGGGCATGTGCGAAACAAAACTTATCCAGAAGGGTGCATTGCTGAGGAGAACATTGTGGAAGAAACAATCGAGTTTCTGAACGAATACCAAAAAAACATCAAGAGTACTGTTTGTATTCCACATGATAAACATGATGATAATGGGGAGACAATTCCTGTCACAGTCGCTAAATCAGTTGATGTTTCTCCTGATCTTTTCAAGAGAGCACATTTCTATGTGCTGCAGAATACGCCTGAAATAGCGTCGTATATCGAGTAAGTAATACTAACATATATACTCTAAATTATATATATATATATATATATATATATATATATATATATATATATATATATATATATAATATAGGGTGCAGTTACTGTATATAGAAAACTTAAACGCTCAGCAAATGCACCCATATATTAAATCAGAATATACCGTATGTTAAGGCATTAGCGTACAGAAACTGTACCCATATATATATATATATATATATATATATATATATATATATATATATATATTAATTCACAATATATTATACTCCTACTTGCAGACAACACAAGACTTCTTTGAAAAACCAAATGCCTGGTAAACGACAAGCATTGCTAGAGAAGGAGCATACTTTAAAGTTTGGTGACTAGTTACGCGACAAGGTAGATCAATTTATTAAGTCTTCTATAATTTTTAAAATTCTTTTATAGTTTCTGCCATGTAGGTGAAGAATCTAATCCTTGTAATGAAATTCAGGTTGAAAGAGAGCTAGCGGGCTCCCCAGGTTCTTTATCGGAAACCGTAAAGTGGATGGCACACGGAGCACAGCACAACGTTTACAAATACGACTCATACGACATCAACGGTTTTGAATTTCGTACAAAATCTCATGATGGTAGAGTTTACCAGAACAGCGGGGTTGGTGTAGAGGTTGATGACATGCACATCAAAAAAGACGTGGTGAAATATGGTAAAAACTTTTATTTTGGGGTTTTGCAAGAGATATGGGTCCTAGATTATCATACTAAAAGAATTCTGGTCTTCTTGTGCCAATGGATTGAACGTAAATATGTCAAACATGATATTCTTGGTTACGCGTCGGTTGACCTAAACAAATTTGGCTACAAGGATGATCTGTTCATATTAGCCTCGCAAGCACGCCAGGTGTTTTATGTTCAAGATCAGCTGGATAGAAAAAAGCATGTTGTCCTCATGACTCCACCCAAGAATTATAGGCATTCGTATGACGAGGTCAATAAGGAATTTAGTACGGTAACTTTCCCTCATGAGGGTAATACATTGCCACTTGTACAACCAAATCAACTGCTTCGTAATGAGTCCCGGGATGATTACTGGAGGCCCGGGAAAAAGCCTACAACTATTCGTAATGGAGATTGACACCGATGTCGGGGTTGTCGACCCAGCAGTTGTGTTCGTTCGTCTAGTTAGATGTAAATAATGTTTAAATTTAGTTGTGATACACGATATCACCATTCTTTACTTTGTACTTATTAATTCAAATTAAATAAATATTGGTTGTTTTTTAATACTATTACTACTTATGCATGCCGGTTTGTTGAATTCATTTCATCTTCTGACTATTTTGGTCAATTGGTGTCAAGTTCAAACATACATCATGTTACATCGATAAAAGTCACAATTGATTTGTAGTGTATCATAGTAAGATCAGTAAAGTCATTACACTCATAACTGACTCGTGCTATATCAAAGTTACATTAATACAAAGAAAGCCCAAAAATGTATCATGTTGTCTAGGGTGTTCATGGTTCGGTTGGAAACCGCCCAAACCGGCCATCGGTGACAGTCATCATTTCTCGTCTGATGGTTTTGTTTCTTGCACAACCTCTATTTGGTTATGTTTCTACATACTTTTTAACAGCTGGTTTCCTGCAAAACATTATCAACTCATTTTATAAAAAAAGACTATTATGCCCTTCTTTTCACTAACCTGCATACCAAAATTGTACCCTCCATACTCAGATCTTTGAACAAAGAAGCCCCTATATAAAGGATGTCTTGACTTCACCAAGTTATCTGCATTAGTACAACTACTCAACTTGAAGAACAAGCACGGGGTATCTCATAAGTTCGTTGATGAACTTCTAAAATTGTTGAAAAAGATGCCATCTGCAGATAACGAAATGGTAAATAATATGTATGAGGGCAAAAGGATGATGAAGGCAATGGGCTCAGGATACGAAAAGATACATGTGTGTATCAATGACTGCATTATTTACTATAAGGATTACAAGGATTTGGAAGCATGTCCAGTTTGTAACAAGTCAAGGTGGAAGGTGGATGAGAAGACTAACAAAACTTACATAAACACGCCTGCTAAGGTACTGTGGTACTTTCCCATTATTTCACTATTCAAGCGCCTCTTTCAATCAAAGACCACAGCAGAGAATTTAACATGGCACGCCACGAGTACCAATAAACCCGGTGTTTTACGCCACCCATCAGATTCACCAGCATGGAAAGCCATAGTTGACAGGTACTCCGATACCATCGGAAACGATCCAAGAAATCTTCGTCTAGGGATTTGCACTGATGGGGTCGACGTACATAGAGGCAACAGAAACCACAGTGTCTGGCCTGTTTTAGCAGTCATTTACAACCTTCCACCTTGGATGTGTATGAAAATAAAATTCATCATGCTTTCCTTATTAATATCCGGAGTGCCAGGAAACAATATTGTTGTGTTTTTACAGCCTTTAATTGACGATGTAGCATATTTATTTGAGGTCGGGGAGCCAACATATGATGCATATAAACAAGAAATGTTTACACTACGTGCAATTGTGTTATGGACGATTAACGATTACCCTGCTCTTAGTACACTATGTGGTTGCCCTTATAGTGGATTCAAAGGTTGTGTGGTGTGTCGGCGCGACACTCAGTGTGTTCGACTTTATCACACTAAGAAGCAGAGTTATGCTGCCCACATAAGGTATTTATCATATGACCACCCTTTCAGAAAACAAACAAAGACGTTCAACGGAAAACAGGAGATGAGAACCGCTAAAGAGCCTATGACAGGGGAAGAGATATACGACGAGGTCAAAAACATTAACAATGAGTGGGGAAAGGGATCTGAATCCCTAAGTGGGAGTAAGAGGAAAAGGGATAACACAACGCCGCAGCCATATTGGAAGAAGTTTAACATATGGTACCAACGGCTCATCTATTGGAAGTATTTACCTGTCCAACATTGTATTGATTTGATGCATGTTGAAAAGAATGTGGCAGAAAATATTGTCGGGACGTTGCTGAACATTCCCAGCAGGATAAAAGACGAATTGGCAGCTAGAAAGGATTTGGATTTTTTAGGTAAAAAGGAGTTGTAACCGAAAGCAAAAGGCAACAATACAGAACTGTCTGCATCATGCTTCACATTATCAGCGCAAGAAAAAGACATGTTTCTTGAAACACTGTATAAACTGAAGGCTCCACTAGGGTATTGTTCTAACTTCTCTAGTTTGGTGAATCTTAAAGAAAGGAAGCTACAAGGCCTTAAATCACATGATTATCACATGCTTATGCAACAGTTTCTGCCCCTTACAATACGGTCCATCATGCCAGAACCAATGAGAAATGCTATAATCAAGCTTTGTTTTTTTTTCAAGTCAATTTGTAGCAAAGAAATCATTGTAGAAGAGCTTGATAAGATGCAGGAAGAGCAAATAGATACACTGTGCCTGCTGGAGAAGTACTTTCCGCCATCATTTTTTGATGTCATGGTTCAGTTAACCGTGCACCTTGTAAGAGAGATAAAATTATGTGGGCCACCATGCTTTCGTTGGATGTATCCCTTTGAAAGGTTTATGAAGGTTATTTAAGGGCACGTGCAAAACAAAACTTATCCAGAAGGGTGCATTGCTGAGGAGAACATTGCGGAAGAAACAATCGAGTTTCTGAGCGAATACCAAAAAAACATCAAGAGTACTGTTGGTATTCCACATGATAAGCATGATGATAATGGGGAGACAATTCCTGTCACAGGCGCTAAATCAGTTGAAGTTTCTCCTGATCTCTTCAAGAGAGCACATTTCTATGTGCTGCAGAATACGCCTGAAATAGCGTCGTCTATCGAGTAAGTAATATTAACATATATACTCTAAATTATATATATATATATATAGCGTGTAGTTACTGTATATAGAAAACTTAAACGCTCAGCAAACGCACCCATATATTAAATTAAAATACACCGTATGTTAAGGCATTAGCGTACAGTAACTACACCCATATATATATGTATGAATTAATATATATATGTATATATTAATTCACAATATATTATACTCCTACTTGTAGACAACACAAGACCTCTTTGAAAAACCAAATGCCTGGTAAACGACAAGCATTGCTGGAGAAGGAGCATACTTTAAAGTTTGGTGACTGGTTACGCGACAAGGCAGATCAATTTATTAAGTCTTCTATAATTTTTAAAATTCTTTTATAGTTTCTGCAATGTAGGTGAAGAATCTAATCCTTGTAATGAAATTCAGGTTGAAAGAGAGCTAGATGGCTCCCCAGGTTCTGTATCGAAAACCGTAAAGTGAATTGCACACGGAGCACACCGCAACGTTTACAAATACGACTCATACGACATCAACGGTTTTGAATTTCGTACAAAATCTCATGATGGTAGAGTTTACCAGAACAGCGTAGTAGGTGTAGAGGCGGATGACATGCACATCAAAAAAGACGTGGTGATCTATGGACAAAACTTTTATTTTGGGGTTTTGCAAGATATATGGGTCCTAGATTATCATACTAAAAGAATTCCGGTCTTCATGTGCCAATGGGTTAACCGTAAACATGTCAAACATGATATTCTTGGTTACGCGTCGGTCTACCTAAACAAATTTGGCCACAAGGATGATCCGTTCATATTGGCCTCGCAAGCACGCTAGGTGTTTTATGTTCAAGATCAACTGGATAGAAAAAAGCATGTTGTCCTCATGACTCCACCCAAGAATTATAGGCATTCCTATGACGAGATCAATGAGGAATTTAGTACGGTAACTTTCCCTCATGAGGGTAATACATTGCACTTGTACAACCAAACCAACTGCTTCATAATGAGTCCCCGGAAGATTACTGGAGGCCCGAGAAAAAGCCTACAACTATTCGTAATGGAGATTGACACCGATGTTGGGTTGTCGACCCAGCAGTTGTGTTCGTTCGGCTAGTTAGATGTAAATAATGTTTAAATTTGGTTGTGATACACGATATCACCATTCTTTACTTTGTACTTATTAATTCAAAGTAAAGAAATATTGGTTGTTTTTAATACTATTATTACTTATACAGGCCGGTTTGTTGAATTCATTTCATCTTTGGCTATTTTGGTTAATTGGTGTCAAGTTCAAACATACATCATGTTACATCGATAAAAGTCACAATTGACTTGTAGTGTATCATAGTAATATCAATAAAGTCATTACACTCATAACTGACTCGTGCTATATCAATGTTACATTAATACAAAGTAAGCCCAAAAATGCATCATGTTGTCTAGGGTGTTCATGGTTCGGTTGGAAACCGCGAAACCGCCCAAACTGGCCGTCGGTGACAGTCATCATTTCTCGTCTGATGGTTTTGTTTCTTGCACAACCTCTTTTTGGTTATGTTTCAACATACTTTTTAACAGCTGGTTTCCTGCAAAATATTATCAACTCATTTTATAAAAAATGACCATTATGCCCTTCTTTTTACTAACCTGCATACCAAAATTGTACCCTCCATAATCAGATCTTTGACCAAAGAATCTGTGGGTCATAGACTTTGAAGAAGCATTTGAACAAATAAAATTTAGTTTTGAAAAACCCCTTCCAAACTCAATGTCATCACCAGTAACCTTAGATTTGGTGATGGCATTGAGTTTTGGAAGGGATTTTATCAAAATTTAAGATCTTTGGGAAGTTTAAGATCTGTGAAAACCTTAGATTTTTTCGGTTTGGCCGAGTTTGGAATTCACATAACATATATATATTAAAGTCTAATAAATTTCAGTCACCAGTTTTATTGCAGGCATTAAATTCTGTTGTTTTATAGTTGGTTTATTGCAGTCATTAAATTTCAGCCACCAGTTATATATATCACGCTTTGGAAACGCTCCACGCTTTATAGTTAATAATAACATTTACAATAATAACATTCACATAATATAAGTGATTATGTATTAAAAAAAACAGTCATTAACTTTCAGCCACTAGTTATATATATCACGCTTTGGAAACGCTCCACGCTTTACAGTTAATAATAACATTTACAATGATAACATTCACATAATATAGGTGATTATGTATTAATTTTTTTTAATATGATTAATCAATTCACATAACATATTAATACCAAAATATAATAACATTTACATTAATATAGAAAACCAAATCACATAAAACTAACTAGCTCCTAGCATCCGACTCCGTCTCAGAATCTACATCGGCATCCATCGTAGACCTCCCTTTAGATTCCGTATTCGAATCTACATCTGGATTCTCTTCTGGAGTATGAGATGGCATGATCCTCTCGTACATGTCATCCAAGGTATAGGTGGAGTCCCTAAGCCTTTGGAGGCGAAGGTTCACCTGACTACGGAATGCCCCATAAACGGACACCGCCTTGAAGTGCTCCAAGTCGTTCAACTCAATGTACGCCACCTCGATTCCCGGCACTACCATATCAATGCTAAAATAATCAGCAGTCGTGTACCCAAGCCACCTAACCATTCGGTTAAGTTGTTGGTACGTTAAGGTGTGAGGGTGGACATAGTCCACATACCTCACCCTTTGATTCCTCCGGACAACGCAGGAAGGAAAGTGGAATCGTATGGTGAAAAATGTGGGTTCGTAGTAGATGGGGGCATGAGCACCCGGTGCACGTTCGACCCATGATGAAGCCATTATCGGAAATTATAATCGGAAGAAAGGTGGATTGTGATTGTGATTGTGGATTGTGATTTGTGGATTGTAATTGTGATTGTGACTGGTATTTAAACACCATCGGAACCCGGCGGTACATCTCCCTGACAATTTGAAATTGGCAGCACAAGAAACTGTAAAGGCAATGATGACATCGCCACCCGTCAAATCAACGTGTGGCCATTAATTACTTTTTTGACACACTTAAATATATTTTAGTGTGACTATTTATCACTTACAGCCACACATAATAAGTGTATCCGTGACAATAAAAAACTTATAAAAGGCAAAACTAAGATACTCTTTGGTCACACAACCTCGTATAAGTGGCCATTAATTACATTTGGACACACTTAAAAATATTTAAGTGCGACAATTTATAACTTATAGCCACACATAATAAGTGTATCCGTGACAATAAATAACTTAGGAAAAATAAAAGTAAACTACTCTTTGGTCACACAACCTCGTATAAGTGGCCATATATTTTAAGCGTTTTAGCCACATTACTAATAAATATAATGGTTGTTCGTCATATTTCGCCACTATATTAAAAATGTGGCGAGAAAATGTGACATTAGGTCACACAACGTAATATAAGTGGCTATATCTTTTACCTTTTAGACACATCTCTTATCAATACAGTAGGCGTTTGTCACATTTGGTCACACTATTAAAACATGTGGCTAGTTAAATGTCACAGTTTGTGGCTAATGCATGTGTTTTTGGTCACATGTATCAAAGATCAAACAAACTATGACTGTAGGTCACATTTCGCAACACGTTTTTATAATGTGGCTAGTTTTTGTCACAGTTTTATTCAAAGTGTGGCGAAAAGTACCTGAGTAGGTATAGAATGGTCACATGAAGAATAATATGTGGGCCAAAACATTGTGGAAGGTTTTCAAACATGGTCAAAGACCTTTTAGCCACACAGACCTTTTAGCCACACATTTAAGCCAAAGTGTGGCAAATCTCCCGGACCATATGTGTGGCCGAAGGTCGATATTCACGTAGTGTCATATGTCGGATTTTGAGTACCAGACCATCCTTAAGTATAGGCTAATGATCTCTTTGTTTTCGGCATACGAGCCTTGCCTAGTTTGCCTCAAAATTTGTTTGGACTCTTTTGGTCAGCATGCATTTCACTGCAAGGAGTTACCTGGTTTTAAGTATAAGCATGATTTGGTGAGGGATGTTTTATGTGATGTTCTTAAAAGAGCATGAATTTCTGCTAAAAAAGGGCTCCAGTGAACTTTCTAACAGATCCACTTAAAGGAAGGTCTACTTTGTGACCGACTGATATTCTTGTTTTTGGGTGGGTTGGAGGGAAACACGCTTGTGTGGACCTCACGAGGTGTGTCCCCTCTTGTTGGGCTTAGGGAGACTGGGTTCATGGCAGGTCAGGTTGCGATGAGGGCGATATAAAATTGTTAAACACGAGGAAGCTTGTTTAGAGAATCAACACGTGTTTATCCCATTTGCCTTTGACACAATTGGTTTCTTTGCCCCGGAGGCCATGGACTTTCTGAACAGGGTTCAACGAGTCATGCATAGTAAATCTTTGGATCCTAAGAACCAAAACTTTGTTTTTAATAGGATTGAGTTTGCTATCCAAAAGGGGGTTGCGGCGCAGCTTGTTGCCCATTTACGTGTCAGTTCATTGTAATCGTTTGAATGCCTTTTTGTATTAGAAAAGTTTCTTTACTACATACAATGAATATAAAAATAAAAAATGTAACTTACAGGCTACACTGGATTATTTATTTTCTTCAAAATTAGCGCCAAAACCTTTTAATCCAAATTTGAGTTCAAAATAGAATCATCAATCTCTCAAAAAAATTTAAAATCTACATATACGTATGTGTTGTTCTGGAATTGATAATATACTTCTTGGAAACATATTGAATAAACTACTTTTTAAAATTGTTGAATATTACTTTGCTAAATATAAAGAAAAAAAGCTGACATTTAACTGTGAAAATTATGATACAAATCGAACAAACATTTGTTTTTCACAACTAAACATCAAGAAGCATGTAATAAACCATTTAAGAAGCCTGTAGCTATTCTAAAAAAAGCATGCCCATACAAACATGTCAACGGTTCCCTGCTCAATCACGATTATAGAACATTGATGCATCGGCAAGTGACTTTGTGAAACCCGAGTCAAGTAAGAAGGATGTGAGAGCCATATACCACGCTCGTGGCGCTTGTTTCAAACCGTAAAGGGATCGTTTGAGTTTACAAACATGATTAGGATATTGCGGGTTCCTGTAACCGGGAGGTTGTACCATATAAACTTCTTCTTGCAAAGTACCATGCAAGAACGTGTTATTTACGTCTAGTTGACGGAGTGACCATCCCCGAGATAAAGCAATAGAAAAAAACAGTTCGTATAGTGACAGGTTTGGCAACGGGACTGAACGTATCAAAGTAGTCCTTACCGTACTCCTGGAGAAACCCCTTAGCAACAAGCCGAGCCTTATATTTATCTACGGTGCCATCCGGGCGTAGTTTAATTCGAAAAACCCACTTACATCCAATAGGATGACGAGTGGTCGGAGGAACAAGCTCCCGTGTGTTGTTATGGAGCAAAGCGTTGTACTCGCTATCCATGGTTTTACGCCACAGCGGGTCCTTAGAAGCTTGAAGGTAGTGTTGACAAAATGAGAATTATAATACTTAGCGTTTGGTTTGCGGGTGCGAGGCGGTAGAGGTTGACATATAATAGGTGAGGAAGGAGCGGTAATGGACGTGTCAGGAGACGGGTTTGATTGAGCGGATGCAGGTGTAATGGAAGGAGAGGAGCAACCGGAATCAGTAGGAAAAGTAGAGGAAGAATGTTGTGTGGAGGGTGAGGATGGGGTTTGAGTACTGTTGGAATGTGTAGAAGGTGACGATGTGAATTGGACATTGGTGGAAACAGGTAACAAGGTTTGAGATGGAATGGGTGTGATAGGCAAGGGTGGTGGAATTTGGACAGTGGTGCTTATGGATTTAAAAAAGTCATCCACTGTTGGAAGGGATGATATGGTGGTAGCTTTGGTTTTGAGAGGAAATTGATCCTCAACAAAAACTACATGTCTGGAATGGTAAAGGCGATGTGTATGAGGATCAAGGCATTTATTGGCCGATTTAGAAGACGAGTAGCCTAGAAATATACATGGTTGGGATCGTGGTTGGAGTTTGGAGGTGGTATAAGGTTTAAGCCACGGATAGCACAAGCACCCAAATGGTTTTAATTTGGTGTAATTTGGTAAAGCACCATAAAGAGAGTTGTATGGATATTTGTTGTTAAGTACATGTGTGGGAAGGCGGTTTATAGGGTAGACGGCAGTTTGAAAAGCATGTGACCAAAAGGTAAGAGGGAGGCCGGCATAATGTAAAAGAGCAAGCCCGGTTTCAACAATATGTCGGTGATGACGCTCAGCGACGCCATTCTGTTCGGGGTATGGGGAGGGGTCGTATAATGAGAAATCCCAACAGATTGAAGAAATGGGACTAGTCCAATATACTCACCACCATTGTCGGTGAAAAGTGATAGAATGGGTGTTTGAAAAAACTTTTCCACAAGCAGTTTAAATTGAGGAAAAATTTTTGAGACGTCCGACTTTTATTAATCGGATAAAGCCAAACATATTTAGAGTAATAGTCGACAAACACAACATAATATTGGAAACCATCAATAGATTTTTGCACCGGTCCCCATACATCCGAGTAAAGAAGTTGCAATTGTTTGGACACAACAAACGAATTTTGGCCAAATGGCAACTTGTGACATTTATTAATTGCACATGATTGACAATGTAAAGTATAAGTCGACAATGACTTAAAACGAAGACCTAAGTCTTTACAAAGAAATTTAAAAGTACGAAAACACGGATGTCCAAGTTTATGATGTCATTGGATTGGTGAAGTTGATGTGGTAACATTGACTTGAGGAAGAGGAGCCGAGCGATTGAGATAGTAAACATCATGGATGTTCTCCCCCCGCATGAGAGGCGCCCCCATTTTGAGATCCTTTACAAAAAAATGAAAAGGAAAAAATCAACAGAGACATTGTTAGTCCGACAAAGTTTAGCAACCGAAAGCAAATTTTTACGCAAATTAGGAACACAAAGAATATTAGGTAAATCAATTTTTTTTTATGAAGTGTAAAAATAAGTTGAACCGGTATGAGATATAGAAAGGCTTGAACCATCACCTAAAACGATTTCGTCGGTCCCCCGTATTCGGAGACAAATTTAAGAGTGGATGGCAGGAGGTTAAGTGATGAGAAGCACCACTATCCATCATCCATCGTTGAGGGCCCAGAGTTGATTGAGGAGCAGATGAAGTGGCATTAGCAACCGGTGTAACTTGTTGGTTGTTTTTGAATGCTATGTGATGGTCATTTAAAAACTTAACAAGCTTCCTACAGTCACGTGCTTCGTGTCCCGAAATGTTGCAAAAGTTGCAAAACATATTGGTTTTGTTGTTGCGTGGAGTGTGGGGAGAATTGTTGGTTGGACGATATGGTCTTTGGGAGGAGCCGAAGTAGGATCGGGATGTGCGAGAGGATTCATCAGATGAGGATCTGAACTGGAAGCGACCCGACTGCCTTTGCGAGGCATTGGCAGTAGCTATTAGAGGAGTTGTAGGTGCTACCTCCTTGAGAGACCGCTCGAAATCAACGAGTTTATCAAACATTTCTGGGTAGGAGATCGGTTGTTCTCGGACCTTAAGCGCGGCGGTGATGGAGTTGTATTCCTCATCGAGTTGGTGATGATGTGAACTAGAAGGTCTTCTTCATCAATTGGATTCTGAACTAGCGCCAACTGTCTGCAATCGAGCGCATTTTGTTCAAGAATTCAGCAATTGGTCGTGTACCTTTAGGATTTTTGGCATGCTTGGATTTAAGAGAGATGATCCTGGATCTTCATTTGCTTGCAAAGCTAGGTGTGAGATGATCCCATGCCTCTTTGGAAGTCGCAGTCGAGGCAATAAGAGGTTGGATTTCATCGGAGCATGAACCGAGAATAGCACTAAACAGAATCTGATCTTGACTATACCAAGTAGTGTATTACGGATTTGGAATGATAGTATTGTTGTTGGTAATAGTTTTTGACGGTGCGCTGGCGTCGCCGGTGATGAAGTTGTCCGGCCCTAGTCCGATCAAAGTGGACTGGACGTGACGCCGCCAAACGGAAAAGTTATTAGAGTTTAGGTTGGTGTTGAAGTGGGTGGTGATAGTAATGGGAATTAGGTTTTGTGAGGCTGCCATTGATGATGGTTGTTTGGAAAAGGAAAGAAAAAAAGGATCGAATTTACTCTTTCAAGTTTAGGAGCTGTGAAACCATATATGGATTGAATATTATTGGCTTCAATAATTTAAATCAATATTAGTGGAGAATATATAGCCAAGCTATACATGAATACAGGAGAAATTAACGGACTACATACGGCAACCTATAACAACCATTGACTATAACAATATTTGAATTTGAATTTAAATTAGCTATGAGCAGGAGTAATTTGTTCATAATTCCTAATACAATTAACGAAATATCCAATCCACCACTATAAGCTAAAATACCTTTGATCACTTTGCCATGAAGACCACTTCTGGCTGAGTATACCTCGATTATGTGATGAGAAATCTATACCCGATTTTCATTTTATGTCAAAATAAAACCGGATGAAACATGTCATTTAAGTAAGAAAAGCCTTAGGCTAAGGCATCATCACCGATAGTAACTATAATCGAGTTGCTCTAACCAATTGTTTAGAATTACGGCTATTTGCATATCTAAAAAAAGAGGTTATTCCTTAGATATTAAACTAGATGAACACTAAGCATTTAGAAACCAAAAACATGATATCAAACAATACAATTTAAATTAGGGTGAAGACTCATACGTTTTGAGTAATAATTACCTCATATGAAGAATGCCTAAAAAAACAGGTATTTGCCCTCAAACTTAATGTTCAAAAAACTGATTATTTTAATCAAACCAATTGTTATTCAATTTAAAACTATTATGTACACAAATACAGTTTTAGGATATTGAAAACAAATTATGTACAAAATGGAGAAAAGATGAACAACGTACCTGATAATACGGATGTGTGGTAGTAAATGTGGCTTCCTGATTTGCGTAAATACCGAAGAAAAAGAATATTTACCTGGATTTGATTATGTGATTGGGGTGTGGGGCTGAGAGCCTAAGAAGAATCATCCGCTGGTAACGGACAGTCGTTCTTCAATTGGAAAACAGACCTTTCAGACTTCATTGCAATTGAAAGGTGAGAGATGAATTGAAAACAAAACATGCCCTCCGGAATTGATTGCAATTGAAAGGTGAGAGAGGATTCCAGAACTGATTGTTTGAAGGGTCGTTGATGACATAGAACGTCGCCGGAGATCAAAGTATTGCCGGAGACGACATGTGAGAATTTAATATTACGACATCTCCATGAGAGAGAGAGAATGTGATAAAGGTTAAATTACTATTTTATCCATCTAAAATATTTTATATATAACATAGATATAGATAATTGTTGGGTCTCAGTTGTGTTAAATATTCGGATTAGGCTTTTATATTAGATGTATATTGTGATGTTTATTAAATATGCGCTCTTTGTTTAGTTTTGGTTGTATTGGGTCAATGGCAGATGACATGTTATTGCCCATTTGGGCTGGCATAAGATGAGAATGGGCACTCATGGGTACTACCAATTCACCGGCCAATCGTACATCGTTATTTCATTTCAACCCTCAAGTACCCAGAAACTATAAAATAACTGGAAACACCTAACCATAAGTACATTAAAACTTTTTTTTTTGTAATATATGTAATAAATCAATTATTAATGGGTATTTTAATTGCTTCAAAATTCTTTAACAACCATATAACCACACGGTAAACTTTTGCTACAAATTGCAATTTGGCAAACTACTCATATAGTTAGGGTGAGTTTGCCATGTGATAAACTACCCATGAACCTTAGCCACACTAGTGCCCCGGCCCTTCTAAGAAGCCCAACTATGTAACTTAGATATGGAGTATATATAGAAGAATACACTCCATACTCTAGCAAGACTAGCAAGTCTTGAGCAAATAATATTCTATCTTCTACTCTTTCTCTTCTCTCATGTTGTGTTTGTGTGTTTTCTTGATCTGAGATTCGGATATTCTTTGTCATTTTCGCTCACCAAATTTACGAATTGATCAGGGATTAGTTGTTAGATCCATATCGAGACCTACAATTGGTATTAGAGCTTCGACTCAACTATTGAGGTTCTTTTGATCTAGAATGTTGGTGGTTTTGAAGTTTTGAAGTTGGCAAGTTACCGTTCATCGGATCTTGTTTGAAGTTTTGAAGATTGCAAGTTACATATTGCAAACTCCATTTTTCTTGCAAACTATGTTTTACTCGCACCCAACCCATCTCACATATCCCTATCTTGCACCCTACCTTTCTCGCAAATATCCCAACTCGCATCCATACTCCCAACTAACATATCCTTTAACTCGCAACCATTGCCTCACTTGCAATCCCGCCAATTTGCACCAAACTCGCAATCCCTTATCTCACATCCCTAACTCCAACCTTTTGTTTTTTGCAAATCATACTTTTTTTCTCGCATTAGCAATTTGTTTTTACAAATTGCAAGTTCCAACACTTGGAAGCTTTTCAAGTGAGTGAAATATCATTATGAAACTTAAAACATGGCTTCCGAATCAGGGTCTCTTCTAAAACACTATCTCTTCGTGGACAATGAGTTGGGTTCAAACAAAAAACCACTCAAGTTGGTTGGTTTTGAGGAGTTTAACGATTGGAAGTACCGTTTCGTAAACTTTGCACGTACTCAAGACATGAGACTATTCAAGTCAATTATGGAAGGTCTACATCGTCCACAAATCAAAAACCAAGTTGGGGCCATGGTTAAAAACCCTCCACATTTTGAACCTCGGGAGAGAAGTACGTTGATCGAGATTTCCATGCCTAGTCCCAGTTTCGGTTCGCAAACTTATACATCTTATATGTTTACATACGTATGTGTGTACAATTATAACTTATAACTTAGAACAACTTTTTATATTTCTATAAGCATAAATGTAATGTTCCATATGTATGTACATAATAATTGTATAATATGTATGAGTTGGGAAAATAAAAGCATTCCCTGTATAGTGAAGTAATAAAAAATGTAGATGAAAACATCAAACGTTTGAGCCCGTTAAACAAAAGAAAAACACAAATTCAAGTTGTTAGAAATGCGTAAAAAATGTTTAGCAAGTTGCAACACAACTGGTATGCATTATTTTCTACAAAATAAACATTGCGTCGGAACTTGCATTATTAATTTTCTTAATGTATTAATAGAATACAAAATTGAAATGTTGCGTTGGAAATGTGTCAGATTAATTTAGACACATTTCCGAGCAATTGTATTATCACTTACCTTAACGTATTAACAAAAAATAAAATAAAAAGTTGAAATCTTGCATAAAACATGTGTTAGATTTATGGCGCATTTCCGATGCAGTTTATATTACGATTTAGATTCACATTTAAAAGATAAAATTACAAAATAAATTGTTATGTCAAAACTCTGTCGGAAATTCCAACACATTTCTGACACACTTTGTATTATGATTTAGATTTACATATTAAAAACAATACAATTAAAAAATTAAAATTTTGTGTCGGAATTTTCGATGCATTCCCAACACAACTTGTATTATCATGCATATAGCATAAACAAAATAGAGAAAATTAAATTGTCCTTTTACTTAGAAGCTCATTGTGAACATACAAAATTGGAGACGATCATTCCTAAAAAAACTAACTTCAATTAAGTAGAATGAAACATCTTCCACGGAAAACAAGTTTTGTTGTCCTTTTCCCAAAGAACTTACCTAGCTTTCTTCAAAATTCAATTTATAATCTAGCATGAAGAATGCAATTTCAGCTAGCTTTCAGTTCTATAAATGCATGTCATTCTCTAAATCACACATGCAATCAATTACACAACAGTCTTCTACCGGTTTTTAATATATTGGATTGCTTCCGCTTCACTACATTTTTCTGCATACGACAGGCTCTGAAAGTCAATAGAAGTTTGGCGCTTGCAGTGTTTCTTGTTTTGGGAATATTAAGTATGAAAGGCATGTCCCGATCGCTACATGAGGCATCCATGGTGGAAAAACATGAGCAGTGGATGACTATCCATGGTCGAGTTTACAAAGATGCAGCTGAAAAGGAAATGCGCTTTCGGATATTCAAGGATAACGTTGAGTATATTGAGGCATTCAACAGAGAAGGGGGCAAGTCTTACAAGCTTGGTGTTAATGCATTTACCGACCTGACTAATGAGGAATTTCGGGCGTCACGCAACGGCTTCAAGGCTTCATCTCGTCCTAGAACTACAGGTTTCCGGTATGTAAACTTGACCACAGTTCCATCTTCAATGGACTGGAGGCAAAAAGGGGCTGTGACGCCAGTGAAAGATCAAGGCCAGTGTGGTAAGTGATCAAAACACTTATTTATTTTGTGACAACAGTCTTTACTACTATTTCGTAACCATTATAACTTATACTACGTTGTATAGGATGCTGCTGGGCTTTTTCAGCAGTAGCAGCCACCAAAGGAATCAACAAGTTGTCAACAGGCAACTTGATATTCTTATCGGAGCAAGAACTAGTTGATTGTGACACAAGCGGTGAAGATCAAGGCTGTAACGGTGGTCTTATGGATGAAGCCTTCAAATTCATCATACAAAACAGTGGCATAACGACGGAGACTAATTACCCATACCAAGGAATTGACGGGACTTGCAGCACGACAAAAGAATCGTCCCATGTGGCTAAGATCACTGGATACGAAGACGTGCCTGCCAGCAGCGAAGCGGCATTGTTGAAGGCCGTGGCTATGCAACCAGTTTCAGTTGCCATCGATGCTAGTGGACGTGATTTCCAGTCTTACCAAAGTGGTGTTTTCACCGGAGAATGTGGAACCGAACTAGACCATGGTGTTACTGCAGTTGGATATGGGATGGCGGATGATGGCACAGAGTATTGGCTTGTAAAGAACTCATGGGGTACGACTTGGGGTGAGGAAGGATATAATCGAATGCAAAGAGATGTAGATTCTGAGGATGGACTCTGTGGCATTGCCATGATGGCTTCATACCCAACTGCTTAATATATGATCACTTTGTACTTACAAAGTTATATCTCCTTTTGTGATTTGTCCAGTTCTCATGTACATAAATTCAAGTGGTATTATTGTATGTTTCTTAACTCTCTGGGAATGATTTTATATTCGCAAGTGCTTCGTTAATCTATAGAAAACAAGATTAATAAAAACGTGATAAGCATATATATAGATAGTCACAATAAGATTAAGTCACCGGACATCTATTTTGAACTCTCAAATTCTTGTAGGATGATAATTCGTGAGATCCGATTCTCCAATGTTTCATATACCATGACTCTAATTAAACGGTTATTTATAACATGGTACAAGGCGAACTATTTTCTAAACTGTTACAGCATTAACCATGCCAATTAATATTTTCTAAGTTTCTAACAGTGTACTTGGAGGGGACTTGCACCCTCATACATTAGAAAGAAAAATTCTTATCCAAGACATTGATACTGTTAGACCCAATTTGTTTGCTACTTTTCGAAAGTATTTGTTTGCTAAGCTGGTATTTAACGTAAAAAGTTGTTGGTTACCCAACATTAAGTTGAAAGTATAGTGCCAAAGATATAACGTAAATTTAGTACATTAAAAAGTTATAAATTGTATATTGATGTTTTTTAGCATGTTTTGTACGTTAGAAGCATATCAAAATGGAAGAGATACTCGTTCAAATATACAATAACATGATGCCTTAGTCAGACTACATGTCTACATACTACTATTAAATATACACTAATAAACCAATATCCGGTTTTACCATGCTCCAATGTGACACTTCCAAAAACTTTTATAGCAAACGAGTCGGTCTCAAGCCGAGCTCGAATTTGAAAAACTACTTACGAGCTGAGCTCAAGATTTATAAATATAGATCGAAACGAGCCGAGCCGAGCTCGAGCCCTATGTAAGTTAAATGAGCCGAGCTCGAGCTCTGTGTAAATTAATTGACTCGACTTGTTTTCACCCCTACCTGTTACTGGTTTGCTGGTTTGTGTTTTCCTTTAACAAACCAGGTTTTGTAACCATTCGCACAATTCACCGTCTTCTATAGAGATGATAAGTTTTTGAATTTCGAACTATTGTACGTTCTTGATAATGGAGATGGCAGGTTAATGTTAATTGAAGGAGGTTGAACATTGTAGAAGACGAGGTTGTGTATTCTCCATGAGAGTTCATAATAATAATAATAATAATAATAATAATAATATTATTATTATTATTATTATTATTATTATTATTATTATTATTATTATTATTATTATTATTATTATGTTCATGTGTGAAAAGACAACTCTACCCATGATTTTAACAGAACAAAAAACGTTAACTAACGACAAAATAACCCATCACGTGGTTAATTCCTACAAAACAGTGTTGACCAATCAGTAGCAAGAGTGCGAGTGGTTACAAAATAAAATTGTTATGCAATGACCATTAATAAAAGTCAAGGCCAATCACTAGCAAGAGTTGGTATATACACGCGAGAGCCGGTGTCTACACACGGTCAACTATATGTGACTTTATCACGAGTGAAGAGTAGAGACGGTGTTAAAATGCTTATATTAGACAAAGAATGTAAATTTACAAATAAAACTACAAATGTGGTTTATAATGAACTATTTATTAATTTATAATTGTAAAATAGATGTTATTTTAGTTGAATGTTATGTTTTTACATGATTTATATATCAGTTGATGCTAGAAACGTGTGGATGTTACATGATTTATATTTTTCCACTCGTGACATCCACAGGCAATAACGTAAATAATTATAAAATAGATTCACATAATTATATATGTGTCATGTGTACATAGTTCTTTTTTATTTTTCCTTTTTTGAATGTCTAAACTCACACCCTTAAACCTGCTTCTAAATTTAAAAAATTTAAAAATTTAAACAATTGTTTCACACTAGGACTTCAACACTATCACTCAAAAGATACAACATTTCAATACCTTAATATCATTTGAGTTACAAGCGTATTGCAACACAATTTAAAACAAATTCACTTTCACAACATATTTGCAATAATTAAGACTGTATATTACAAAACTAATCCATTCAAATAATTATCAAAATATTTTCTATAATAGTTACTAGCAAATATTATCTGATTAACCAAGATGTGAAAATATTGATTCTAGGCCAAAAATTAGCCGTAAAACTCACATAATCTTTCCCAAAAAGTGGGCTGCTTTCTTTCAGCTCATTTTATCGATCGCCAAGATTACGGGGAACAAAATAAGCCTTTCTACTAATAAAAATGTTACCTTACATAGATTTAACTTATATATACCTTTTAGTTGTAACAAAACAATGTACCATTTGTCCCAACAACTGATATCCATTCCAATCCATGGGTTTGTCACAAGAGAGAATGCTAATTCAGTCTTTCATAATTCTTGTCATGTGTATGTGTCAAATAACTTCTCGAACCGTGCGTGACGCATACATGTCACAAAAGCATGATCTCTGGACTGCTCAGTTTGGTCGTGTGTACGAAACTTATGCGGAACACGAAATGCGGTTCAACATATTCAAGAAAAATGTTGAATTCGTAGAGTCATTCAACTCGTTTGGAGATCGGTCTTACAAGCTGGCTATCAACCAATTTGCAGACCGAACGACGAACGAGTTCAAGACCTATTTTATGGGGCACAAGAAGCCATATAATTTGAAGTCACAACTAACATCGTTTAAATATGAAAGTGTGAGTGAAGTGCAAAGTAGCTTGGACTGGAGGGAGAAAGGGGCCGTTACAGAAGTCAAGAGTCAAGGCGCATGTGGTAATTAAACCATGTTTTATATTTTCAAATATATTATTTTGAAATACATGTTTGACTTAATTATCTATGATTTAATTTAATTTTTCTATAACAACATGTTCTGTCTGATGGTTTCTTAAATCTAAAATCATAGTGTTGCATTGTTGTTGTTGTTCAAAAAAAATTTTATTATTGTTGTTATATTATTAATTTTTTTTATTTCGATATACATTTATTGAATTGAAATTTACTCAAAATAACTTGTAATTCCTTGCTATAAAAAAATACCATGTTTTGAATACAACTTGTTATTCACTAAAATTTATATCAAAACTTAGAAACAGTTAATAAAAAATAATGTATTTAGATATTCAAATTATCAGATATTACATGTTATCAAATAAAAACTAACTAAATATTAAAACAATAAAAAAGAAATGTTTTTTTTCTGAAGATGCCGCAATTCAAAAATGCGGCAACAACGTATTTTTAAAAGTTAAAAAAAAAAGACCTCAAGTTAGGTAAATCAACATTTGATCATTATATTAAAACAATCTTAATTTTTGCAGGAAGTTGTTGGGCGTTTTCGACAATCGCTGCTGTGGAAGGAATCACTTACCTTACAACAGGCAAACTGTTGTCGCTATCCGAGCAGCAGCTTGTGGATTGTAACCGAAATGGAAGTGGAGGATGTCTAGGGGGATTTAAGGAAAATGCCTTTGATTATATTGCTAAAACTGGTATAAATACCGAAACTGGCTACCTTTACGATGCAGCCAACGAAACATGCAACATGGTTTATGAGGCAAATCGCGCAGCTAACATTACCGGTTTTGAAATGGTACCACCCAACAATGAAACAGCACTGCTTAATGCTGTGTCCCAGCAACCGATATCAGTATCCATCGATGCAAGTTGTGACGAATTCAGGTACTACTCAAGTGGTGTTCTTACAAAATCTTGCGGTACAAATTTAACTCATGATGTTACATTGGTTGGGTACGGAACATTTGATAGCATCAAGTATTGGCTAGTGAAGAACTCATGGGGCCCTGAGTGGGGTATGGATGGATATATGATGATGCAGCGTGATGTGAATGCCACTGAAGGACTGTGTGGAATCACACTGCGATCATCGTTCCCAACGGCTTAATCGCTTGTTAATTAGTCTAGAACATTGCAACTCTGATCATAGAAAATGATCAAATTGGTAGAATAGCTTAAGAACTGATTGTAACAAAGATTATATTGTTGCATTCTGGAATCAAATTACTAATTTTCTCTATTCTTTTTGCTTTTGAATATTTAGCCAAGAACTTACTTGAAATATTAAGATCTTAGCTAGTATAGTAATACGACTCTTTTATATGTTGTATGAAGCAATTAGCATTTAGCAATTCATGTTATAGTGTCACTAGTTAATATATATAATACTTCAATAATTTTTAAATTTTATTCTCACAACACACTTTAAAATTACACGTAAAAGTATGTTTTGTATAAGTCAAGTATATTAATATCAAAAAAAACTTCAGTAAGTGGCTGCTTAATTAGCGTTAAACTGACATTAACTGTTTTGACCGTTAACTAACTTAATTAACTAAATTACATATAGTAGTATGTGTACAATAATTAAGACCGGCATAATTACATAAATCGATTCGATGTCATAATGTGAAAAATAAAGAAACCATTGAACCATGTCAATAAATTTTGTTTTCAAAACCATATTTGAAAATATATGTGGATTTTTAATCTTGTCAAGTAAGGAAGTAGTATTCCAATTTATAATCGTTCTTTTTTTATGTGTGAGATGGAGATTCACCTTATTCTACATTAACATGTAGATTAATGTATTTAGTTGCAACTGTTTCCCCTTTATCGTATTCCTCGGTTCGATTCTTGAACATGTGGTTCCTTCCAATTTCATATATAAACCTTGTAGTCGTAGCTATTCACATTTCTATCTAAATCCGGTACGTGTAGATTACACTTGGAATTATGAAAGTTTTAACGGAAACATTTAAACTAATTTCTCCCGGCCAATCCCCGGACAAGTAGAAATGTTTTCTCATTCAGTGAGGGTTCGACACAAAAGGTGTATTCTATCTTTAGAAAACATGATTTAAAACATGTATATCAGTTTAAAACTTGAAATGAACATACGATGTGTTGTTCCATAAACCCTTTTTCTTTCCGGCAACGACGTAAACATCAAAGTTTCATCTTTTCTGTTTGATCTTGGGTGCCAACATTTACAACTTCATGGATTAATCCAGCGACTTCGTCACGTTCTTTAGATCCGTAGTCTGCAAATAAGTGGCCTTGCATTTTACAATGTTAGCAGTATTTGAGTTCCATTCTCTTGTCTTTTTACATTTGTGGTGAACCAGAACGGTGATGATCGCAAAATCTTTCCCTGATGTATCGCTCTGATATCAGTATGTTGGATATAAAAGAATACTAATATAATTTACACTATGCATAGTAAAAAAAGAAAGCGGTTCTAATGAACAATATGAATATTACAATACAACTAAAAGAAATATATGCATGAGTGTATGAAGGTTAACACAACCATAAACTGCGGCTTAACATTAAACCGACATCAACTACCATTAAACGATCATTAACTAACGTAATAAACTTATGTGCATATACTAGTGCACGTTAACAAAGATAATTAATGACGTAATTACATAGATGTGAAGTTTAACACCATTAGTTTCTCCATTATTGAGTTGTTATTTTTTTATCTCGTGTATATATTCTAGGGCTTATAACAACTTTTTGTTTAATGAAAGATTACACATTTCTCTTTCAGTTACATGGTAGAAGAGCTGTCATAGCTCCTCGATCCTTCGTCTATGATTTTTTCATCTTCAATTTCCTCTCAATTTTGATCTTACTGATTCTTTTGTTCATGTTCATTCAATTTCATTCTTGTTTTCTCAAATTTTTGGACAACCTAAAACAAATCCATGAGGCGATAGTGGTTCGTCCAGGCTAAAACAGACAATATTATAGTGCGACGGTAGATGGCCTGTTACACTTTGTTAATACCATGTTACCGTTTCCTTGTTTACCACATCATTTTTTCCGTCCATGTTGAAGCCCCACAACTCGTAGTCTAATATTATGGTTAATTGAGGAAGATGAAGTGTATTAAAAAGGTTTAAACTTTAAATTGCCTTGGCTCGTTGGCTAGACCTACATCTTTTTTAGTTGTATGACTTGAGGCATAACTTTACACTCTACACTCGCCTAATTGTTTTATATGCAAACTTAGTATTTTCATAAGAAAAATAAGGTTAAAATAAACTGATAAATTCAAGTCATTGTTGCATCATACGCGACATCATCATAAATAAATGAGGTTAACGATCTATTTGATTGATAATGTTATTCGTAACAAAATTAAAAATTAGAATTATCAGTAATTAGATTGTTAGCATATATAATATTGACCATGGTTGATAGTTGTATAACTAAAATCAAAATTTTTCAAAAAGAAAAAGAAATAGAGGTAGAGATTGAGACTGAAATTGAGATGGAGAATTAAATATGAAGACAAAGATAAATTTAAAAATTATAAAAATAGTATTTGTTTAAAAGTTTTCATTGTTGGTAACTAATAACAAACAACGATAATAATTAACATGATTATACATTATATACTAAAAACACACTTTTTATAAAATTTATTTTGATACAAGTTGGTTACATATGTTTGTTTATTGAAATATCGATCAAAGTAAATGTCAAAGTCATCAATAAAAGTTGAAAATAATTTATTTTGAGTAATTCGGCTTCATTAACATTAGATTATGTTTGAATGTTGACTAAAGTTTAAATGGTACCAAGTAATTATTTTTTTAAAACTAACGAGCATAAGTTATTGGTGGAAAATAAAATTATTCATGATCATAAAATTTTATATTAATTAATTTTGAGTTGAATTAACTTCATTAAAATTAGCTTATGAATGTTGACTAAAAGTTAAAAAGTGTCTAAGTAATTACTTTTTTTAAAACCAACGCGCAAAAGTTATTAATAAAAAATAAAATTATTCATGACCATAGAACTTTAAATTAATTAACAAAGTCATTAAAATTAATATTACTTGAATGCTGGAAAAAAAATTAAACCACACCATTGTATTTACCTTTTTTTAATGTCCAGTAAATTCATTTAGTAAAATAAATGGAAAGCAATTTGCATCTACAATGTGAGATTGGGGGGATTTTCTCAAAGGAAAGATTGCGGGGAATTATTCATGCCGTTGACTGTTGAAGAGCCACACACCCAGCAAGGTGTTTCCGATCGAGTATCGACGTTGAATACAATTAGGTTTCCCTGAATCTCTTCGCAAGTGTAACACATTTAAAAAAATTTATTACATTTACGCTATCTGTTGCCTTTTAAATAGTAATAATAATAATAATAATAACTTATGTCTTATCAATATTAGATTTAAATCGATCGTTTTCACGATCCTTTAATGTAGTTTTGATCGGCATTAATTATTAACTTATAATTTAACACTAACATATATTTCAATATTTAATACGAAAGATAATTTTCCAATTAATTAGTGACATTCCCCTACAACATTTAACACTAATTACTCACCATTAATGTAGTTTTGATCGCCTTCAATAAAAACATGATAGCGTGATCGTTTCAAAATTAAATAAATAATAATAAAAATGATAAAAGATTGATATATTGTATAACTCAATGCATATTTTCGTAATTAATGTATGTGACTTCAATAAATTTAAACCTCAACTAGTGATAATAAATCAATCAACTATTACATTTTCATTTACAACCTCAATTTACACAATCTATGCGTATATAATATAAAGGTTTGAATCCTTACAGACACCATGACTATGTGCTGCGTAAGATATTTTGTTCTAAATTGCGTGAAATCAAATTATATAATTAATTATATAGAAAAGAAGAAAAGGGGAAATACAATTTAGTAAGAATACTAAATAGACTAACGTCATTTTGTTAAATATTTCTCAATAAAAAAAACATTTTTGTAATAAAAAAAATATATCAAAGTTCTAAGTACCAACATTGACGCTTTATTAATTAACGCTTAAAGAACGTAGCATTAATATCCAGTGCCTTTTTTTTGCAATATTATGTGACCAATTAACTAAAAGGGTCAAGTTAAGGGGGACAAAAATAAGAAAGATTTTTAGCCGAAACACAACCCAAGGTGGACAAATTTGAAGTTTTTTACAAGATGAATGTGCGAGGTAGCTGGTTTAACTGTTCTACTACCTAAAAGGAATAGTTGGTACCGAGCCTTCCCACAGCGCATATGAGTGGAGGAAGAAGTTCTTCTGGATTTCGGAAAAAGTGGTTCCTGTAACCATGGTTCGCCGTCCGCCCAACGAGAAGTTCCCAGACTTGCAACTTGCTCGTCATAAAGGACAAACGTGGTTTAATACGCCAACTCAAACTCCAACCCCTATGCGAGCCATTTTTTAGGGTTCCCTTGTATGGGCTGGTATGAGCCGCCTTTGGCTGTATCATGAGTTTGAGACTTTTTTTTTTCAGAACGCGGACGAGAGTAAGTATCTATTAATTATTTTGTCATCCTCGTTCTAAATCATTTCTTGTATGTGTTTTCTCACGTGGTGTTTGTAGGTGAGGGATCAGTGCTGAACACACTATTTGATAAGACGGTGGGATGCATGCAGAAATGCCCGTGTGATCCAACTGTGCTTCCCATCCTGGACAAAACGAAGCACTATTTTTTATTCCCAAAAGACTTGCGCTCTGAACCTGTGGTGTCATAGGCAGTCTTTCAGTTAGGTGCGTTTTCTTTGAACCCTCGTCCTTTGAGCGCCTTAACGCCAGACGAGGTGATCGTGTTATTGTCATTAAGCGATGAATCATCACCCCGTGAAGAGCATCACTTTGATGATACTTTTAATACATTGGCTATTACGCGTGCCTTGGCAGATCTTGAGAGTAAGAGGAAACATCGTTCTTCTAAATCTGGTGAGGCAGATGAAAGACAAGCCGATACTAAAGAGGAACCGGCGAAGAATAAATGGGTGGCAGGCCCTAAAAAATCAAAGAACATCTGTCTTGAAAACCAGGTCAAGGAAATGGCCATGCGATCACCTCCAAGTAAGCTATTGTTCCCATAATACTTCAACAATTATTTCTTTTGTATCTTTGAATTCTGATATATTCTTTACCTTTCGCAGAGACGAAAGTTGCACCGGATCAAGGTGTTACAATCCAAGAACCACCATCTCCTCCACACACGGTTATTATTTCTGACGACTCTTCTGGTTCCGAGGGGAAGGATCCGGGTGAAGACGTCGAGGGTCCGGAGACAGAAGAGTCCCGCATAACTCACCGCACTCTCCCCCGCATTCTCCTCTACATTTTGCTCATTCCTCCCCACTTCATCATGTAAGTGGTGGAGGTACATCCTATACCCAACAGTCTCCAGAATCCAGGAGGTTCCTTAGACCTTCTGATTCTGCCTATTATGGGATGGCTAATCCTGGGGAGGACGACCATCTGCATATACCACGCTGGACACTAGTCTAAGGATCACGCTTCACAGACACAGAAGTTTGTTCTAAGTTTCTCAGTCACGGGATCCCGCTTGCGGAGCATGAATTTCAGCGTGGTCGTTCCCGTCATGATGTTTCCCACAATTTTAACTTTATTATGGCCAACATTGTGGCTAGCGGGAAAAAGATCTTCCAGGAGTGGCTCTCCATGGGGAGGAGAAATAGGGTGAGATGACGAGGCAGGTAGAGGAAGCGAAAAAGGCTGCTGAGGACTAGCGGTTAGAAGCTAACACTGCTAACTGGAAGCTGAAAGACGCTGAGATCGCCGTTGGAGTGGAGAAGGACCGGAAAGCTGCTGCAGCTAGGCCATGGGAAGAGGCATGCAAAAAAGTAAAACACCATTCTTGTTGCTTCCTGCGAAGAGACCAAGACAAGGAAGCTGATCTGGCTAAAGCCTTGGAAGCCATTGCTGCCTTAGAGAGTCAGGTTACCAACAAAGGTAATCTGATTCGGTCATATGATGAGGAGGATAAGTTGCGGATGGAGCAAGAGGAGGAGATGGAGAAACATGCGGAAGAGCTGAAGGCTGACAATGTCAAGCTTGTATAGGGATATAAGGAGTTGGAGAAAAGAGCCAAGCATGCTAAGGAGGATAAACAATGGTTGATGTCTGAGGATAAACAATGGTTGATGTCTGAGGGTCTTTCTCAGGTACGTTATCTTCTTAGGTTGGTCGCAACGTCGGTTTTGAGGAAGTTGTTGAGTATATGAAAACCCAACGCTCGCTCCAAGAACATCCACTACATGATCGCAACATTGGAGCGGAATACAGCAGGTGGTAGAAAGAATTTGATGATCTATCATTCCCTCTCCAAGATGTGATCCCTAAATTCGCCGCTGATGTAAATGGTGTTTAGTTGCTTAAGGAATACTTAGGAGGGTCTTCAGATGACAAGACACCTACTCCTTCTACTTCTCCAAAATAAGACACTCCGCAAGCGCAAGATCAAGAAGGAACTCAAGCTCAAGAAACAGTAGAATAGGGTTTCATGTTTTGATAAAGTATGGAACTTTTTTTAATTGCAGCTCTTGTATTCCCCTTTTGATATATATGAAGTAATTTTCCTTTTCACTTTGTTTTATTGTTTTAAATAATATAAGTGTTACTTAGGATCTTCATGGATGTCAATAAAGGATTGCTTAGACAATATTATGCCAAATAAGAATATTATGACACGCGTGTCACTTCTGGCACGCAAGTCAGGTATAAGTTTAACGAGACGCGGGTCACTTTTGGCATACATGCCAGCTATAAGTTTAATGACACGCGGGTCACTTCTGGCACACAGGCCAAGCATAAGTTTAATGACACGTGGGTCATATCTGGCACGCAAGCCATGTATAAGTTAAACACACGCGTGTCACTTTTGGCACGCATGCCGGATATAATTTTAATGACTCACGGGTCACTTCTGACACGCACGGCAGGTATAACAACAATTTATGTTCAAGACATATTGCGAGTAAACAATTTCTTAAAAAGAAGTGGCATGCAAGCCTGTTTACAATATAATATTTAGTGTGAAGTGAGACGCAGATCTCCTTTGACTAACAGTGGCACGTAGGCCAAAAATAAAGATAGAAATGCCAATATGTCATAATGACGCGTTACTTTTCATATATAGCATTTTTTTAACTGGGCGATGTTCCATGTTCTTCGAATCTCGGTTCCATTCAACTTTTTTAACTTGTAAGAACCTTTGGAAAAAAATCTTTAATTCGATATGGCCCTTCCCAAGTTGGAGCCAGTTTGCCTGAAGGTTGTTGCCCTGATGCTTCGTTATTGCAGAAGATAAAATCTCCCGCATGGAACTTGCAGATTTTTACTTTTGAATCATAGTACTTTTGAAACTGTCGTTTGTAATTAGTTCCCGAATGAGTGCTAACTCGCGTCATTCTTCAAGGAGATTCAGATTCAGGCACAGTTCTTCCTCCATGTTGATGACAGACAACATTCTTGCATATGGAATTCCAAACTCCGCTGGAATCATGGTTTCAGTACCATATGTCAAACTGAAAGGCGTTTCTGAGTTGCTCGCTTTCTTTCAGGTTCTAATGGCCCATAACAGATGAGGCAATTCATCAGCCCACCATGTCTGTTTGGTTCCAAGTCTTGACTTGATCCCATCTTTGATGCTTATATTGGCTCTTTCAACTTGGCCATTAGCCTGCGGGTGAGCCACTGATGTGAATACCTGGTTTATTTGTAATTCCTTCAGCCATGCGTGTAACCCGTCATCCGCAAAGTGAGTCCCACTGTCACTAGCCAATGTTTGCGATAGGCGAAAGTGGCAAATATAAACTCCCATTGGAACTTTTTCACACTTGCAGCAGTGATTGAAGCAATTTGCTTAGCTTCAACCCACTTGGTAAAATAATCGATTGCCACTATCAAAAATTGGACGCGTCCTGGGGCTTTTGGGAATGGTCCCATGATATCGATTGCCCACTTCTGGAACGGCCATGCGGATGATACTGTCACCAGTTCATTTTTTGGCCTCAATGTATTAGGTGCATGTCGCTGGCATGAAACACATTTTCTAATTTCTGCCATAGCGTCAACATGCATACCTGGACACTAAGGCTATTCCCATTGGCAATCCAAGATTGCAAACCCCCAATTTTTTTTATAAAAAAAAAAAGAAAAAATGGCTTTAATTCACCGATCGGTTTGGTGGCTCAAACGATATTGCAATCTCAAATTTGGCCAACTTGTGACCACATGTCATAATGTGAGTGGATGCAATTTTATTTTCTTTTTTCTTTTTTATTCTCACCAATTAATTATATATATATTTTGGTTTTTTTTATAACTTATTATATTTAACTTAAAAAAAATATAAAAACATAGTTTTACTTAGTTTTATTTTATGAACATTCCGGTATAAATTTCGTTAAAGATGGAGTTCGTTTAAAAAATCGCATGTTTTAAATAAAATTAAAATTTTATCCATTATTGAATAAGTATGTAGTTTTGTATCATTAATATGTGTAATTTTGAATTTCATGCTACGATTGTAACTTATTTTTATCTATTTTATAAAATGTTTTCGATTAATATATATATATATGTATATATATATATATATATATCTAAAGTTTTCAATCAAATAATATATTTTTAAAAAAATATAATTACGTAATTATATTTATATAGTTAATTAAAACTAATTATAATTTGTATGTTTTTAATAAAAAAAAGGATGAGATTGGGTTGTTAATGGGAGTAAAAGATTGGGATGTGTTAAATTATGTAGATTGAGGAGAGAGAAATTAATTTTATAATGTGAGATTGAGATTGTGAGATTGTGAATGGGTATGGTCTAATATCCCGCGTTCATAAAATTAGCCACCACCATTCTGGGCCCCGCGTGTAAGCCACATATTCCTTCATAAATTTCTCTTATCCGATAGTCGGTGTCTTCCCCATCAACGCATCTAAGAAGCGGGCCTAAGAATGATCGACGGTAAAGCACCCCATCTTGCTATTGATAATTTAATGCCTTGTGTCAAATCTTTTGAGCTGCTGACTTTCCTTCCGAAAGCGTTCCAGATGACAAATATGCATAATTGGGGTCATCTATGATTCAACTCCCGTATGTATAACAAACACATGGTGTTGCGGGGCTGACGGACGGTCTAAAACTTCGATGCAGATGTCTTTGGCAAAGTGTTCAAAATTTGTAGAAGCCAATTTACTTAGAGCATCAGCAAATTTGTTTTCACTTCGTTTGATGTGAATGACTTTACAAGATGTGAAGTGGAGTATAAGTTCCTTTTCTTGAAACCAGTATGAGGCCATTACTTCATTTTTAGCTTTATAAGACCTGTTAATTTGTCCCTTAATTAACATTTAATCTACACGCACTTCCAAAAATTGTACACCAAGTTTCTTGGCAATCCGCAATCCTTCCAGGAATGCTTCATATTGTGCCTCATTGTTAGTGCTCTTGATTTCTAGCTTGATAGCATAAGTGAACTCGTGACCTTCTGAATTAACAAACCTAAGACCCGCTCCATAACCCTCACCACTTGACGCACCGTCCGTGAACAATGACCACACTTGATCCTGTTTTGGTGTTGTAGGGTCTTGTTGTTCAATCAAATATTCTTTTTCTTTATTCTGCGGGACCTCTGTGACAAAATCTGCTAATACTTGTCCCTTGATTGCAGGTCTTGGTTTGTAATCAATTGTATATTCACCTAATTTAATGGCCCATTTTTCCAGTCTTCTGGATAATTCAGGTTTGCTCAGAACACTCTTTAATTTATACCCTGTCAAAACACTAAGCGGGTGTCCTTGGAAGTATATGCGGAGGCGTCTGGCTGCATAAACCAAGGCCAATACCAATTTCTCAAACATTGAATACCTTGTATCAGCATTTATCAACGTTCTACTAACATAATAAATCGGTGTTTGGACAGTTATCCTATCCGTTAACAGCACTGCTCCAATGGCTATATATCTGATGCTGAAAGGTACAAGGTTAATGGTTCTTCCGCATGTGGTGCGGAAAATGTAGGCAACTCCAATAAACATTTTTTGACCTCCACAAACGCTTGGTCAACTTCCGTAGTCCACTTAAAATGTGCTTTCCTCAAGAAGTTTCTTAACGTTGACACAAAAGGAAAAGATTTAGCCGCATAATTGGCTAGAAATCTGTTTAAGGCACCAATATTCCATTCAACGTTTGCACTTCCTTGAGGGAAGAGGGTGAAGGCATCCGGGAAATTTCTTGGACTTTATCTGGGTTACCCTTGAAACTCACACTTGTAACTATCACGCCCAAAAATTTTTCTTCTTCCATCACAAAAGAACATTTGCAATGGTTGAGTTTCATGTTGATTTTTCTCAAAGTGTTGAATGTTTCTTTGATAACCCTCAACATTTGATCCTCCCTAACACTTTTTATTACCAAATCGTCCATATAAACTTCAGTTGTGCCCAATTTGTTCTTTAAAGGCTTCATCCATCAGCCGCTGGTATGTTGCACTTGTATTTTTCAACCCAAAGGGCATCATATTATAACAAAATTTTCCTTGGTCTGTGCGAAATGCGGTTTTATCTTCATCTCCAACTGCCATGCAGATCTGATGATATCCCTTGTAAGCATCAAGGAAACATTTAAATCTATTTCGGTCCAACCGCGTCGACTTTCATAAATTTCTGGTAAAGGATAACAATCCTTTGGGCAAGTCTTGTTTAAATCCTTAAATCGATACACATCCTCCATGTCCCATTTCTTTTGGGGACAATAACCGGATTTGCTACCCATGTTTGGTAACGTATTTCTCGGATGATCTCGGCATGCAAAAAATCTTGAACCTGTTCATTCATTGCCTTTGTTTGTTCAGGACCCGTCTTCCGCTTCTTTTGGACGATTGAGGTGAATGCTGGAGTGACCCGTAGTTTATGTTCCGCAATTTCTCTTGGAACACCGGTCATGTCTGCGGGTTTCCAGGCGAAAACGTCCAAGTTCTTAACTAAAATATGCTTAAAAAATGTCCTCATTATTTCCGAAATAGTGGGACAAGTTGTAATTGTTTGGTCAGAAACATTGAATTCATCTCCCATTTCTACGGTTCAATTCTTTCCACCATCTTTGTAATCTTACTCAATTTCGAACTTTCTACCATGAAGCAATGTTTGTTAACACGGATGATTGCCACGCCTGTGCGGGTTGGGACTCCTACCGCACCGTGAGCTTTTGATGGGTTAGCATTGAGGTCACCAATTGCCTCTCTTTCCAAAAATATATCATCTTTTGACTTGGCTAGCAAGACCAAAAATTCTACATCTTTAGTCCACGAATGAATGCCATGTCTTCTTCGGAAAAGAAATTACCCCTCGTGGATGCATAACTTCAAACCCAAACCCAGAAACCGGCGCGTGAATAGGTTTCAACCTCGCCATGTCTTCTTCATCCAGCTGCTCAAAATATTGTTCGTACATGATATCTGATGTACTTCATGTATCAAAGTAAATGTATTGAGACCGATAATGCCCGAACAAGGCAATGATAATCAGAGAATATTTCATACATGATCCCCCTTTGACCCGCGGGAACACCACCGGTTTGCTCTTCCATTCCTCATAATCAATTTCATGTCTCTTGTATCCGTAGATTTTTCTTCCTTGGATCATGTGGACATTTAAATCCTTAACCTACTTTTTTGGCGGGCCAGAATTAACTTGTGCTGATGGTTTGCGAGTTTCTTGCCTTACATATTTCAACAAATTCTCTAAGTTTCCTGACTTGATTGCTTGTTAATTCTCAATTCTTAAACTGACACAGTCATCAGTGTGATGACCAATGTCGTTGTGAAACATGCACTGCTTATTGGGATTCAAATGTGTTATCTTCATAAGTAGTTGTGGTATTCTGAAACTCACATTTTATGTGGTTATAATATCTGAGGAAGTTTTTGTTAATGTAGTCCATTTATTATTATCATTTCCCCAATTACGATCTTTGTTTTTTTTTTCTAATTAATGTCCTCGCATCTAGTTGTTTTGAAGTTTATGCAGATGGTTGGAGTCTAGACCAAATTGAACCCCGCGCTGGTTTATTCACCCGCATGTTCTTGAATTCCACCTCTGGTGTCTGTTTAGGACTTTCCATCCCTAAAGTTTTCTATGTTATGGCAAAGAGCTTTGATGCGGACATAATCTGGTCCCAAGTTTTTGGCATCCCGTCCTTGTCGGTCAAACATCTAATTAAGGCGTTGCTCCGCACATTCTTACCAAAAGCACCACGTAGCAAATCTTCACTAAATCCACCAATGTCCAAACTTTCCTCATTGAATCGAGTGATAAAATCTTCAACAGATTCACTATCATGGCTAACAACATCCAAAATCTCATATGGATCCAGCGTGTGTTTTTCATGTTGACTAAAATGTTTTGAGAACTTAGCCTCCAAATCATCCCAATTCTTGATCTGACCGTCTGGTAAATTCTCGAACCACTCGCGGGCAGCTCCCGTTAATGTTAAGGCAAACATGTGACACCAGTAAGGTTGAGTCCAACCACTGACACTTCTTACTGTAGTGAAATTGAGCATATGATCACTCGGGTTCGTTATTCCGTTATACATTCCCAAGTTGGTAACATGGAGTGGAACTGTAGCAATACGCGGGGCAAATTTTGACTTCTCTGAAAACCCTGCGGGACGATAAGGCTTTGTGAAATCTTCTTGCGCATCGCTACATTACTCAGTATAGTATGCATGACCATCACACGCGAGCGACTAGTCTTCTTCCACATAATTCTCTTGCCTTTTTCCATTTGTGGTGAACCAGAAGGCTGATGATCGCAAAATATTTCTTTAATATATCGCTCTGATACCAGTATGCTGGATGTAAAAGAATACTAATATAATTTACACTATGCATAGTAAGAACAAAAATTGGTTCTAATGAACAATATGAATATTACAATACAATTAAAAGAAATATATGCATGAGTGTATGAGGGTTAACACAACCATAAGATGCGGCTTAACATTAAACCCACATCAACTATCTTGAGCATTAAACGATCATTAACTAACTTAATAAACTAAATTGCATATAGTAGTGCACGTTAACAAAGATAATTAATGACCTAATTACATAGATGTGAAGATTAACACCATTAGTTTCTCCATTATTGAGTTGTTATTTAAGTTGTTATTTTTTATCTCGTGTATATATTCTAGGGCTTGTAACAACTTTTTGTGTAATGAAATATTACACATTTCTCTTTCAGTTACATGGTAGCAGAGCTGTCATAGCTCCCTGATCCTTCTTCTATGATTCTTTCATCTTTAATTTCCTCTCAGTTATGATCTAATTGATTCTTTAGTTCATGTTCATTCGTTCAATTTCATTCCTGATTCTCAATCTTTTTTCACTGAAATTGGTTTGCTTGTTCTATTTCATCTCCCTTCATTCAATTCATTTCCACTTTCATCTCTGATTCGTTCAAAATCAATTTCAAAAGCGTTCAACTTCATTTTTGTTCAAAACTGTTCAAAATGTTTGATGCTAGTATTTCTTCAACAAGCAATTTAACTGATTCAACGACTCCTTTGATTTTCGTCCTTTAGATCATCTATGTTTCTTGTATCTAAATCGTATGGCACTTTATCAAAGCAAGATCAATATAGTCATTGATTTAACAAATACTGCGTTCACTTGTTGAAGGCACCTGTGTCATTACCTCTATCCGAGATTCGTTCTTGCATGTTATATATGCAATTAATGTCCTTATGATGTGTTAATCAATAATTTGTTTTTGACGAAGACATGTAGAAATGAATATGTCCGAAGATTTTAAAGAATAGTAAAAATATTGAACTTTGATATTGGGGTAAAACACGGCTACTTTTTGTGGTGGGGCTTAAAGGTAATGGATGATATGAAACTCCACAGTTAAGAATGCTCAAGTGAGAGTACTATCAGAATGAGTGAATTCTCTAAAGAGTCTCCACCTGGGTAACCTAAAACAAATCCATGAGGCGATAGTGGTTTGTCCTGTGTAAGTCCTTGGAAAGGATATTTCAATGTGATAGCAAGCAATCTCGTTGTTAAGCGGAAATTAACAAGAGATGATTCAGTGATAAATGATTAAACACGTAAAGAACACGTGCAAGATGCTTCAAATCACACGTATTATTACGTCTGGTGCTTAAGCACAATATTACACAATATCTCGTTCACCAAAGGTTATGAACGGCCAATACCAATAACCTAAATCTAATGTATATATAGGCACTACACCCTAGCCCAACACAAACCAAAAGCCTACCAAGATCTCTTGGATCTCGGTTTACATACAAGCCCAAACAAAATACAAATCAAACAAATGCTAGCCCAACAATTGTAAGTCCTTGGAACGGATCTTTCAATGTGATACCAAGCAATCTCGTTGTTAAGCGGAAATTAACAAGAGATGATTCAATGATAAATGATTAAACACGTAAAGAACACGAGCAAGATGCTTCAAAACACACGTATTATTACGTCTGGTGCTTAAGCACAATATTACACAATATCTCATGCACCAAAGGTTATGAACGGCCAGCACCAATAACCTAAATACAATGCATATATATAGGCACTACACCCTAGCCCAACAAAAACCAAACAAATGCTAGCCCAATAATATCCCCCCTTGGTTTGTATCTTCATCTTCAATCATTCTCAAGAATATTCGCGTCTGCTTCTTTATATCCACCAGCCCATAAACCCGTTCTAATAATCGATCCCACCATCTTTGTATACTCTTTAGCAGCAGGCTGGAACAATGGTTCAACCACAATCTGAAAATTTTTAAGAGTCTTGATGTCTTTCTCGCCGAACTTTAAAAAATCACGTGGGTCGACAAACCAGAATTTTCCCTTTCGTAGACGAATGACAACCGGAGTTGTTTCACTATCGTACGTCCAGAACTTCATTTCATCAAGCGTCCCCTCTGAATTATAGTAGATAAAGGAATGTGAGTTGCTTTCTTAGTTGCATGCCACATCACATTGACCATCGTCTTCCCTATCTTCGGATCTCGAACTCCCTCTGCCTTCTTCAAGAATGACTCAGCAGTAGACATATTCGGAAATCCTTGATCAACTTGCTTCCTTAAGAAGTTTGAAAACTCTATAGCCCTTTTGTCATTATTTGGGTTGTGAAATGGAGCATTAATAAGATCACTGAGATCTATTCTCGTCCAGGATCCAAAATCCTTCATTTTCCTATAATACTAGGTAGTCCCAGACCTTCGTTTCACCCACCACATGGCTTTATCAACTTCGAACCCTTAGGACATGACACCTGAACGATCACCATATTTGTCTGAGAAACCTTTCTTGAATTCAACAATAAACTTGTCTGTATGATCAAAAAATTCCACGTTCTTTATTCGAGTTCTTCAAGATGAGAATCTTCTTTTGAAGTCTTTCAGATTCTTCGGCTATTCTTGTAGGGGCATCAAGATACTATTCTAGTGTCTCAGAAGTATCAATGTTTGAAGCAGGACACGTACTAGAACTGCCACTTTGACTGCCAACAGGAATCTTTGAAGCAACGTCCTCACCGCTTTTAAATTCATCTCCAAACTTATGAATAAGCTTTTGTTATAGATCCAAGTACATAGCAGTGAGACCACCCATGTTAGCTTGAAGCTCATTGATCTTCAATATTTATCTATGTTGCTGGCATCAAGCTCTTGGATGCGTACATCCTTCATAACCGAGTTTTAATCTAGTTCAAAGACTCGTTGATTTGTGTCTAGTGATGCTCTTTTTTTGTAACTCACAACTAGCTTTAAATTTATGAAACGAAAATCCTAACGAATCCACACACAACCGGCAAGTGTACCGATCACTGATAGTATAGACCTAAGGAAGTCTGAGTATCGAACACAAGGACACGAGAAAACGTACTTAATACTTAACCCTAACCAAGACTCACCTAAGAATAATATAATTTAAATGTTTTTTTAATTATAAACTACTTAACCTAACTTACTTTAATTAACTTAAAAGACTTAACTTAAGAAAACTAGACGAAACTGTGAGAATAAAACTTATTAATGGGGAAAACATCTACCTAGGTAAGAATCCTATTGAATGTATAATAAGCTAATGGATTGTAGAATCTCAAGACACCGGTTCCTAAGGATGACACAACTAAGGTTCACTCAAGAAAGCTAGATCACCTCTCGGTCTCACTAACAAACCCTAACCTACACTTAGTTGATTTTAAAAACTAACCGGGGTAACGAATTGTTAAAGTGCTCTAATGCCGACTCTCCTCTCGGTCTCACCGACACACTACCCTAATGGAGACGAATACTACGCAACCAAGGATAGAGGAACAATTTAGTTTAACATAAACTATGTCAACTAGTCGCTCACAAACCCAAACCCGACAAGAACCGAACCCGCTCTCGTGCGATCCTAATCCTAACAAGTAAAAGCTATGAGACGACCCTACTTCCTATCACCTTTCGGTCTCTAAAAAGGTGCCTACCCGCTGATTTTAACTAATTAATATACCCAAATAAACCCTACGGTTGTACACCCCGCAAACAATCTCTAAACACAAAGTAAATAGTTTAAACAAGCTAAAATCAACTAAAACCGATTCAATCAATCAAAGCAAGAGGTAATTGAGTATTATTAATCAAAACACAGACACTAAACACAACCTAATTCAATGTTAAACCAAACTTTCAATAGCAATTCAAGTCATATTGATCAAACACTCCAATAAACTCATTAAAACCGAACAATAATCATCAAACCTAGGTAGAACTAACAAGATTAGCTATTCATAACTTTTAGACAGCAGATAATAATCATAATTAAGCTCAAAGTATCCATTAAAAACTGATGAGAACTTGTTTCAAAGTCTAAAACTCAAAAACGAACTCACAAACGTTAAAACAAGCAAAACCGACAACCGGAGGATAAAAGATAGAACCGTAAGCTTGTCCTCCTTGGTTTCTCCTCTAGAGCAGGTGTGGTGGCTGGAAATATGATGTCCCAATCGTTCATAGGGTATAAACCCTTTATATATATGTTTAAACATCTCTTTCCTAATATAAAATAGGTTAAAACAAGCCCACAAGACCCACTATAAGACAAAATAAATGGGGTAGCTGATTCCTAAGCATTCTTGGCAGCCTTTGGGACATGAGGGATGTCGCATAGCACGGGCATGGATGCCTCACCTGGTCGAGTAGCGCGGACAGGTTCTGGGTGCTCGTTTCTTCGTTTTCTGACTCATTTATCTTCAAACGCGCATACCGGCTTCATCCGAATCCCGTTTGAGCTGATTCTTTCTTCATTAAACTCGTTTTTTCGCTCTCTTCAACATGGGACCTATCATATACACAAACATTTAATTTCATGCAAGAACAAGTTATATTCGTTAACGGTTTACACACAAAACGACACATAAACGAGATAAAACGCTATGTGTTTTGCAACGCATCACTCGTCGTTGTAAGGCCTGCACATCAAAAGGAACAGAAGGCAGACGCACGGCTACATTAATTTGGATTTGACAGTTAAGACACAAAGTGACATTTTTCTACTGCTACGATATTTGAAGCGTAGGTTACAAGTGCTTGAAGCGTCTTTGAATTACCACCTGTTAGTACACGTGCCCTTTCACAATCATTTGTTACTGATTTGATGGCCCGTTGCATTACTCAATTTCATCTATTTTCACCATCAATTTCATCTATTTACGCCCTGCTTGCGGTGCGCGCATATAATGTATATATGTGTGAACCCTCGGGTGGGCAAAAGTAAAATTGCACTAGTTTTGACGTTATTTTACTAATCTCGTGAAAATAACGTTAAAAGTGGCGGAAGGTTAATCAGGCATCATGTGGTGGCGTTGATAGCCGAAAGACAAGGGCACATGCACCAATCAGCCGGTGTCCCGATGATTGAGTGCTATGTGCCTTATGTCCAAGGCTTGATGCAAAACTACTATCGAGCCGGGGGTCTCACCGGAAGCAGCCTCTCTATCCCTATGGGATAGAGGTAAGGCTGTCTACATCTTACCCTCCTCAGACCCTACCATAGCATTGCTATTGGTGGGATATACTGAGTACGATGATGATGATAAGTGCATGTGGTGATGTGGGGTTTTTTGGTGCTTTCTTTTCAGGGTTTCCCTAGGAATTTGCAAAATTGCGTAATGTCTGCTGCTCAATTTTGTTCATACGCTGGCCGTTTGTTGCTGATTCAGTAATCGGTTGGCGTTTTCAGGTTCAATTGCGTGTGATTTGGGGTTTTGGTGTGCTTTCCGATAAGTATTTTCTGGTAATTTCTTCTGTTCCGTGCTTAATTAAGTAAAGTATGTTGCGATTGTTTTGCTTCGTTTCCTACATTGGTGTCTTTTCTGTTAATTGAGTAAATTAACTTAAAAGCTGCTTTTGCCGTTTTGTTATTTTCTGGTAATTCTTGCTCTTTGGTGAGTATAGTAGGTTGTTATTTGTCGATGCTTGACAATTAGGGGATTTAATAGGATGTTCGCTCTTTTCAGAGTATTTGTTACCCAATTGTGTTACACCTATATCTTGATGAAAACTAAAATGTTGTTATATATGAGATGGACTACGGAATTGGTAAATAAGATAAACATGGTTTAACATAAATAGAACATACGTAAATGCATGCTTTAGTAACGTTTGTGTCATTGATGCTTATGTAGGGATCCACTCGATACTGGTACTGGTAGTACCGATCCCGAAAAACACAAAAAAAGTGGGTAACGACTACCGAAAATGGCCCAGTACGGTTCGGTACCGGTACCAGTTCCGCTCATCCCTATGCACTTGTATGATATAAATGTGTGTTTTAGTAATCTTTGTCTCCTTGATGCTTATGTATCACTCATGTTCAAAGCCTACTAACTTCTTCATGGATGTTCATTATGATATTGTTTCTAAGTAATCAATGTGAGACTTATTATTTTCATTTGTGCTTCATATATATTTTATTTTGCTATATTTTAGTTTGCTACTTATTATTTTGGAGTTTATCTATGATATATATTTTAAATTTTTTGACACTGCATTGTTTGCTCTCTTTGGCTTTTTAATGTGCAAGTCTTTTAGTTTGCTATATTTTAGTTCGTTGCATTGGACATTATCCTTTGTATGGTTGGGGATAACTTATGTCATTATTGTCTTTACTCCTCGAAATGTGTATTTTACTTCTATTATGGTACTCATTTACATAATTAGTTAATATGCACTTTATATTTAGGCATATGGCCACCTATTGTTTGTTCGCCCTTTGATTTAGGCATCAAAATTATTATCTTTGTTCTCTACATAACAAATTTTAAAAAGTTTTAATTCATTTAACTGTGTTCTTTGCATAATATATTTTAAAAACTCTTTATCCATAGTTTTGAATATGAAATTCACTATTATTGACTTGTGTTTTTTCAAAGAAAATGTCATGGCAAGAGTATTCAAAGTAGAATTATTAATACAGATTATTCATACATATATTATTATAAAGACTTTAATTACTATCAACAATAGTTTAGTTTTGAAATATGTTTATTAGAATGCTTTGGTATTTGAAAAGGAATTCCCTATGAAGTAAATAATATTAGAATCATAAACTCTATGCATTAGTGTAATACTTACCTGTATGTTGGATCCACTACAAACACATATCAAATTTTGTAATTCACTTAGTCAAAGTCAATAAGTTGTTTGTATATTTGCAGTCGTGGAGGCTCATTAATTGTTTTGTTTTAAGATTATTAAAATAGCAACAACAATGATAATATATGTACATGTTATTCAGGTGTCATGTAGACTGAGGTTATATGCTATTTTTCATATTTGTATGACTTTCTTTATTTTTTTATCTATTATTTGAGTTTGAAGTTAAGCATTTGTGTTTTGTTGCAGTATGTGATAAATCCGCTTGCATCATGACTTCATCTTTCACAAGGTATAAAGTTTGTTTCCATCATGTTTAAGTGTTTCTAATTTGATTGATGCTGATGTTTAGTTATTACATGTTTATATGTTAAATCACTTTTGCACCTTTATTCATCTTATAAACGAAGCTATGTACGCTTTATCTCCTCTCTATGAACAAGTACACAACTTTATATAAATGTTAGGATTATCATTTTGTAACGAAGACATGAAAGCTTCGTCTAGACATGTTGCAACTCATGCCCACGCCGGGAAGCGCGGGTACACCTCCTAGAATAGTTTTTAATTGAAAAGAAAGTTGGTATGGTGAAAGATTATCATGGTCTTGCGTTCATTTTTATGTATTCTATAAGATTTCTTTTATACCTACACAGGAAGTTAAAGCCACAAGCATTTAAAGGATTGATATTAAGGTCCATGTGAAGTCACAAGGAAGATGTTAATTAAATTGAAAGTCATGAAGTGGGCATATTAGAATGAAAGCATTAGAAATCAACAAATAATAATTAAGCCCTTTAAATAACTCATGAATTTGGGCTGGACCAATTTGCATATTAGTCGAGAGGCGGTCATTGAAAAATATAAACAGTAGAATTAAGAGTTCACAAAAAAAGGGAACAGAAGGCAGACGCACGACAGCCTTGGCTGTCTTGGAGGTCACGCATAGAGGCGGGGCCATCCCTATTGATTTGAAGGCTGGTTCATAAAAGGCAAACACTGGGAGAGAAGAGAAGGCGCAAGTAGGGTTTTATCTTTACTCATTGAACCATATTATTATTCGGTTTGATTACTTGTTTTCTTTATGAATTGAGTTGTTGAACTTATTTATTTTGATTCGTTCTTCGGTATGATTGTTGGCTAAACCCCCTAGTTACCTAGGTTTTTTGAAGAATACTTTGTGATTTGCGGATTTTTATTGGCTTTTGAATTTTATTGTTGGATTAGTATTAAAGTAAAGAATCTTTTTACAATTGATTTGATGTGCTTGTGTATCTAGTTTTAATTTATTATTAATCTTCGTTTCGCATGTATCTTGTTGAATGTCTTTCAATTATAGACACATGTTTAGGTCACTTACTGTGTGTTTGTGATTATTTATGGTTTTGCTAGAGGTAGTAATCCATAGGAACATTGGTTGGTGATTTGTTATAGCTTTATATTCTACCTATCTAGAGACTGAGAGGTAATAGATAGTCGGGTTATCCTTGGGATTAGATGTTTTGGCTAGAACACTCTGACAAGAGGTTTCCTAGATTTCCCTAGTTTCGTTGTATTCTGTATCCTATTGATTGTTCTTAGGTTACCCCTTGCATTTAGGTGCATTGAGATAGTGAGACCGACGGGTGATTTTTCTTTTAGGGCACTTTAGTATTGTTGGAGAGACTGACAGGTGATCCAACCAACCCGTAAGTTTTAACGCTCTTTAATTTCCTTGTAGGTCACACCCGGAGAACGATCAGGAATCCAATAGGTTGCTTAAAGGTGTCGTATTCTAAGATCCCGTTTCCATCATAGTTTCCATAGCCAAGAGAGATCCAAGAGTTGCAAGTAGGATTCTAAACCTAGGTAGTACTTCTCCTATCTTTGAGTTCGTCTAGTTCATCGAGTTAAAGTTTGTTAGTGTCAGTGTCAGTTTAGTTTAATTAGTCAATTGTTTAATCAGTAAAATCATTAAGTTTTAGCCAGAGTCTAGTTTATGTGTCGCTAGTGTCCTTTGGGTTCGATATCCCGGACTTAATTAGGCTTTACTACAGCCGATAGGTACACTTACCTGTTTAGTGGTCTAGCATTAGGAGAGTCTAGGTTTATAAATTTAAAATTAGAGTGTCTATGTTTGGTTAAGTTTTTATAGACCGCTTTCAGCACATCATACATGCATCATCACCGGTAGTTGCTATAATCGAGTTGCTCTGACAAATTATTTTTGCATATCTAAAAAAAGAAGATATTCCTTAGATATTATATTAGATGAACGATAAGCATTTAGAAAACAAAAACTTGATATCAAACAATACAATTTAAATAAGGATGAAGACTCATACGTTTTGAGTAATAATTACCTCAGATGGAGATGCCTCAAAGAAAAAACTGTTCTTTTACCCCAAACTTGATGTTCAAAACCTTGATTAGTTTAATCAAGCCTATTGTTATTCAATTTAAAACTATTAGGTACACAAATACAGTTTTAGGATATTGAAAACAAATTAGGTATAGAATAGAGAAAATATGAACAACGTACCTGATAATACGGAGGTATGTTATGAACAACGTACCTGATAGTACGGAGGTATGGTAGCAAATGTGGCTTCCTGATTTGCATAAATAACAGAAGAAAAAGAATATTTACCCGTATTTGGTGATCCGATTGGGGGTGTGGGGCTAAGAGCCTAAGAAGAATCATGCTTAAAGAAATAATCCACTGGTTATGGATGGTCATTCTTCAATGATTGGAAGACAAAACAGATCCTTCAGAATTCATTGCAATTGAAAGGTGAGAGATGCTAGGAAAACAAAACATGCCTTCTAGAATTGATTACAATTGAAAGGTGAGGGAGGATTCCAAAACTAATTGCAATTGAAGGGTCGCTGATGACACAGAACGTCGCCGGAGATCAAAGTATTGCCAGAGATGGCCTGTGAGAATTTAATAAACGACATCTCCATGAGAAAGAGAGAGAATGTGATAAAGGTTAAATTACTATTTTATCCATCTAAAATATTTTATATATAATAGAGATATAGATAATTGTTGAATTTCAGTTGTGTTAAATAGTTTAATTAGGCTTTTATATTAGATGTATATTGTGATGTTTATTAATTATGAGCCCTTTGTTTTGTTTTGGTTGTATTGGGCCAATGGCCAGTGACATGTTATTGCCCATTTGGGCTAGTATAAGAGGCCCAACTATGTAACTTAGATATGGAGAATATGTAGAAGAATACATTCCATATTTTAGCAAGACTAGAAAGTCTTGAGCAAATAATATTCTATCTTCTACTCTTTGTTTTCTCTCATATTGTGTTTGTGTGTTTTCTTGATCCGAAATCCGGATATTGTTGGTGATTTTCGCTCACCAAATTTACGAATTGAACAAGGATTAGTTGTTAGATCCATATCGAGACCTACAATTGGTATCAGAGCTTCTGCTCAACTATTGAGGTACTCGTATCTTTCTTCATCAGGTTTTGATCAAGAATGTTGGTGTTTTTGAAATTTTGAAGTTGGCAAGTTACTGTTCATCGGGTCTTGTTTGAAGTTTTGAAGATTGCAAGTTACATCTTGCAAACTGTATTTTTCTTGCAGACTTCATTTTTCTTGCAAACCGCGTTTTACTCGCACCCAACCCATCTCGCATATCCCTATCTTGCACCCTACCTTTCTTACAAATATCCCAACTTATATCCATACTCCCAACTAACATATCCATTATGTGACATTCGTCAATTTTGGGTCCGATTCGTTTTCGTTATTTTATTCATATACTTATAAATCGACCCGTTTTGTAAACCAAAACTCATGATATATAAAATATTGAATTTTTTATGTTACCAAATCATTCCCATTTGTTCAATTTGAAAAAACCCCTTTTCGGATTCGAAAACGGCCTTAAAACGAGCAAATTACATCAAAAACGAACTTCTGGACGCAACGAACCACAAAAAACGAGTTGGGCCAGCCCCCCCCCCTCCCCCGGGCACGCCGCACCGCGCTACCAGAAGGAAAGGGGAGGCCGCACGGTGCCTAGGGACCCCTGCACACATATTTCGGTTTTTTCTTGTGTTTTGTGCTTTGCTTGTTTGTTTAACCAACCTATTTTCATATAAACATAGAAGAGAACCTTGCAAATAAGATTTGACCCTTACCCTATATATACACACCCATCTTCTTCATTTTACTCTTGCTACATCTCTAAAAACTCTCTCAAAACTCCATAGATTCAAGGTTGTTATTTTCTTAGTATTCTTGAAGTTTTGACTTCCAAAAGTCAAACTAAATTTAATCTTTCTTTCTAATTTGTTCATCTAGCTTTACTAACACTTGTTTATGGTTGTACAACATATATATAATAATACCCCTTGTTACCTTTGTTAGTTACTTCTCCGACTCCGGTTGGTTAAGTTTCGGACCTCGTAAGGCAAGGCTTCATTGAGAACTTCGTGTTCTTGATATATATATATATATACATATATATACACACACACACACACACACATATATATATATATATATATATATATATATATATATTGTTTATACATACTAACCATGTTTAACTTATGCTCTTTTTAGTTGTTTGTCATATTTATGAAGTTCCATGGTGGGGGTTTGTAGAGACTAACCTCGGTTTAACCGTAAATTGTCCAAACCGTGAACCGAACTTGTTTACTAGTTTTTGTTAAATAATTGTTTTAAACATACTTTATGTTAAATTTAAGTTTCTAAAAAATCATTTTTACAAGTTAATTAATATTTGGGCATGTGGAACCCATCAAGGAACATGTTGTGAGATGGAACCCGAACCAAACCGAACTTTCGTTTAAAAGACTTTATTGTTAACTTTTTGGTTGTAAAACTTAAGTATTTTCATTTGTACACTATTATACAAGTTCTTGGTTATTTGAGCATATGGAAACGATCAAGGAACGTATTGTGAGATGGAAGCTGAACCAACCCGATTTTTACTCGCTTAAGACACACAAGTGTGTTTTTAGCTATCAAGACTTGTATATTTCTTTAAAAATAGTTTACAAAATGATTTTAAATATTTTCTTAAGTATTTGGAAATGTTGGATCCAACTTGATCTTATAACATAGTTTTGACCGACAAAACCGAACACTCGCTTAACGTGTGTTGTTAGTTCTAAAATAATAGAACTACATACTTGGTTAAGTCTTAATAAGTTTTATTGAGTTATCTCATAACATTCATTATCTTGGAAAGTTGACTTTGGGTTTGACCAATTATCAAGACCCGAACCAACAACCCGAAACATTCGTTAAAGACCCGTTTTAGTATCTTTATCCCAAAGGAACTTGCATTTTTGCATTCCTCCCACCTTATTACTTAACATAGGTTAAGTAAATATCAAGGATATATACTTTAACCCAGTTTCGAGCAAACTTACATTTTAAAAGGGTTATTATTATAATTTCTTAAATAGTTAAATTTTAAACCTTGAACTTTAATTGTTTACATTTCTCAACATTTATTTTATTTAAAAGCCTTCAAGACAACCCTTTTTAATTCAAGACTTCCTTTCACCTAGACTTTGCCCCACCCGATTATTCATCTTTTGCCGATCAAGTTTTATATTTGAACGTGATTACTTCATACCCCGTTTTCTATCTTTTATTTTTGGGGTGACATTTCATACTTATTCAACTAAATGTTTTATACTTGAATCTTAAACCACAAACGTTATTGTATACTTTACTTAAATACTTGCTCGATTTGGTGTTCTATGCTTAAATGTCTATGTGTTTATCGCTTTTGGATGGTGGAACTATAAATCCTAGACCATTTGGCAACCCCTTATGGCAAGGTGTCGTTAATGTAATGCAATTAACGATAACTATAAAATCTTATACTATTTGGCATCCCCTTATAGCTAGGTGTCGCTAACTTGTTTAGCGATAACTATTTTATCCAAGTTTATAGCTTTTATTTATTGTTTCGTATACTAGTTTTGTGGATCTTTCTTACTATATCTATATGCTCAAACTTATGAACTGCTCACCAACCTTTGTGTTGACAACCTTTATTTTATGAAATGTTACAGGTTTGACTTTGGTTGACTCGAGAACTTGACGAAAAACGTTATCAAGACTATTAGGATATTAGTAAAACGAATAATATATTTGTTTACTTGTATTCAATTTGTTTGTATGAACAAGATGTGTTAATTAATGATCTATGAAATAAATGAGTTGATTAAATATTGTCACTTTAATAGTGTCTTGTGTTTTGGGCAATCGGTTGCACCCCGGCATGTTCCGCCGCCATTGATCGGGGTGTGACACTTTAACTCCTAACCAGACCCTCATTTGCAATCCCGTCAATTCGCATAAAACTCGCAATCTCTTATCTCGCATCCCCAACTCCAACTTTTATTTTAAATCATACTTTTTTCTCGCATTTGCAATCTTTTTTTACAAATTGCAAGTTCCAACGCTTGGAAAAATTTTCAAGTGAGTGAAAGATCTTTGTGAAACTTAAAACATGGCTTCCGAAGCATGGTCTCTTCTAAAACACTATCTCTCAATGGACAATGAGTTGGGTTCAAACAACAAATCACTTAAGTTGGTCAGTTTTGAGGAGTTTAACGATTGGAAGTACCGGTTCGTGAACTTTACACGTACTCAAGACAGGCGGCTGATCAAGTCAATTATGGAAGGTCCATATCGTCCACAAATTAGAAACTAAGTTGGTGCCATGGTTAAAAATCCTCCACATTTCGAACCTCGGGAGAGAAGTACGTTGATCGAGCTTTTCCATGCCTAGTCCCAGATTCGGTTTGCAAACTTATACATCTTAAACGTTTACATACGTATGTGTGTACAATATAACTTATAACTTAGAACAACCTTTTATATTTCTATAAGCATAAATGTAATGTTACACACTTATGTACATATTGTATAATATATATGAGTTGGGCAAATGAAAGCATTCCCTGTATGGTGAAGTAATAAAAAAATGTAGATGAAAACATCAAACGTTTGAGCATCGTTAAACAAAAATAAAACAAATTCAAGTTGTTAGAAATGCGTAAAAAATGTTTAGCAAGTTACAACACAACTTTCATTGTTAATTTTCTTAATGTATTATAGAATACAAAATTGAAATGTTGCGTTGGAAATGTGTCAGATTAATTTCGACACATTTCCGAGCAATTGTATTATCATTTACCGTAACGTATTAACAAAAAATAAAATACAAAGTTGAAGTCTTGCATAAAACATGTGTTAGATTTATGACACATTTCCGACGCAATTTATATTACTATTTAGATTAACATATAATAAAAATAAAATTATAACATAAATTGTTAAGTTAAAACTCTATCAGAAATTCCATCACATTTATGACACACTTTGTATTATGATTTAGATTTACATACTAAAAACATTACAATTAAAAAATTAAAATTTTGCGTCGGAATTTTCGACGCATTCCCAACACAACTTGTATTATCATGTATATAGCATAAACAAAATAGAAAAAATGAAATTGTCCTTTTACTTAGAAGTTCACTGAGAACATACAAAATTGAAGACAATCATTCCTTAAAAAAAACTAAGTCAATTAAGTAGAATGAAACATCTTCAAAATTCAATTAAGAATCTAGCATGGAGAATGCAATTTCAGCTAGCTTCTTTGTTAGCCTTGTATGGTAGCCACATTCAGTTCTATAAATGCATGTCATTCTCTAAATCACACATGCAATCAATTACACAACAATCATCTACCGGTTCTTAATATATTGGATTTCTTCCGTTTCACTACATTTTTCTGCATACGACATGGCTCTGAAAGTCAATAGAAGTTTGGCGCTTGCAGTGTTTCTTGTTTTGGGAATATTAAGTATGAAAGGCATGTCCCGATCGCTACATGAGGCATCCATGGTGGAAAAACATGAGCAGTGGATGACTATCCATGGTCGAGTTTACCAAGATGCAGCTGAAAAGGAAATGCGCTTTCGGATATATAAGGATAACGTTGAGTATATTGAGGCATTCAACATAGAAGGGGGCAAGTCTTACAAGCTTGGTGTTAATGCATTTACCGACCTGACTAATGAGGAATTTCAGGCGTCACGCAACGGCTTCAAGGCTTCATCTCGTCCTAGAACTACAGGTTTCCGGTATGTAAATTTGACCACAGTTCCATCTTCAATGGACTGGAGGCAAAAAGGGGCTGTGACGCCAGTGAAAGATCAAGGCCAGTGTGGTAAGTGATCAAAACATGCATATTCTTAAGTATTAAACTTTATTTTTAATGACACTCCCAATGTTTGAACCCTTATCTTTTTTTTGTGACGGTAGTCTTTACTACTATTTCATAACCATTATAACTTATACTACGTTGTATAGGATGCTGCTGGGCTTTTTCAGCAGTAGCAGCCACCGAAGGAATCAACAAGTTGTCAACAGGCAACTTGATATCCTTATCAGAGCAAGAACTAGTTGACTGTGACACAAGTGGTGAAGATCAAGGCTGTAATGGTGGTCTTATGGATGAAGCCTTCAAATTCATTATACAAAACAATGGCATAACGACGGAGACTAATTACCCATACGAAGGAATTGATGGGACTTGCAGCACGACAAAAGAATCGTCCCATGCGGCTAAGATCACCGGGTACGAAGACGTGCCTGCCAGCAGTGAAGCAGCATTGTTGAAGGCCGTGGCTATGCAACCAGTTTCAGTTGCCATCGATGCTAGTGGACGTGACTTCCAATCTTACCAAAGTGGTGTTTTCACCGGAGAATGTGGAACCGAACTAGACCATGGTGTTACTGCAGTTGGATATGGGACGGCGGATGACGGCACAAACTACTGGGTTGTAAAGAACTCATGGGGTACGACTTGGGTGAGGAAGGATATAATCGAATGCAAAGAGATGTAGATTCTGAGGATGGACTCTGTGGCATTGCCATGATGGCTTCATACCCAACTGCTTAATATATGATCACTTTGTACTTACAAAGTTATTTCTCCTTTTGTTATATATGATTTCCGGTTCTATTGCATAAAAATTCATGTGGTAATATTGTATGTTTCTTAACTCTCTAGGGATGATTTTTTATTTGCAAGTGCTTCGTTGATCTATAAAAAAACAAGAACCCAAAAAACGTTATCAACAGATATATAGATAGTCACAATAAGATTAAGTCACTGGACATCTATTTTGAACTCTCAAATTCTTGTAGGAAATAGATAATCCATGAGATCCGATTCTCCCATGTATCATATATCATGACTCCAATTAAACGATTATTTTTAACATGCATGGTACAAGGCGAACTATTTTCTAGACCGTTCAGCATTAACCATTTGTATTTATAAGAGTCTATTTGGTATGTGGTAATGGAATGAACGATGGAATGGAATGTACGGGGTAATGGAATGGACGAGGTAATGGAACGGATCATTACCATTCCATTGACATGTTTGGTTACTATTTTGGTCAAAATTTAACAACTAACTTTTGATCAAATTAGTGCGTGAGGCTAGGTGCTAAATGGTAAAAAGATCGGACACAAAAAAATGATCACGAGGGAAAAAACCCTTGATTATAATAGTCTTCGTTTCGGTCAAGAGTTTACAACTTAATCCTTAGTCGAATTTGCTTCGGTTAAGGATTATGAACGTAACTTTTGGTCGAATTAATGCTTGATTATTATGATCGTCGGCACAAAAAACCCCCGGATGGTGAAAACTATCACCGTCAAGTTTATTAATATCGAAAACAAGTGGTTACAAGGGTTGGAGCTGATTAAATATCGAAAACTAAGTGTTACAATGATTGCTAATAGCTAAGTCGTGAAAGAGTGTGTGTCTCCTATCGATATTATCAGCTCAATATATAATAAGAGATTACAACTGATATCCCGATTATTCAGGAAACCCTAGACTAAGTCATCAGCTAGCCGTTATTGCCCACGTTGTTATTTGACGAAGTTTAAGCAGCATTCCGTTGCAATCCACGTTCATATAAACATATTTAACACGTGCTCTTATCTGCAAAACAGTTAGATATTATAGGACAATTGAATTAATCAACTTACCTTCCTCAGAATAACCGCTTGAGTCAATATACTTAAGTTAAGCTCAATTCCGAAGATAAAAATCCGCACCCAACAATTGCCCCCAATTTTTACTGCATGACAGCTGTAAAAATTTTAAATTTCAAAAGCAAAAATATCGCCGATATGTAAAATGACGCGCGCGGGAATCGAGGAGACTATACAGCTGTATTTTTAGGTTATATACAAACTACTTCCAATTTCATTAATCATAACTCTCCTCCCACCGGTTCATAATCAGGTTAGTTTCTTTCTCTAGCTTTCTTAATTTCTTAAAATTTTTCTTCTGATTCGAACAAGAATGAGGAAGAGAACCCCTCGAGCGCTCAAACCTTTTTCCTTCAAGACCTCGAAAGATTTCGTTGATCAAGCCCTCATTCCGGCCACCGATGAAGATCAATGCCTTTTCAAAGACCTTGACATTAGGTCTCTGAAAGATTCAAGTCTGTTACCCGTCGACGCTGTTATCAGACCTTATGACTCTCAAGTCAAGGCCGATTTTTCCTCAAAAACCTGGGTTTGCTTTTTCTATTACCCCTTTTCGATTGGCCTTTCATATCCGTTTCCCCCACTTATCCAAGAGTTCTTTGACGTAACCGGATTCTCGTACTCACAAGTCATGCCAATGGTGTGGTGGGTTCTGGCAACAGTAGATCGTCTGAACAAAACCCATGGGTTATCCATAGGTGTGCCTGAGATTACCGCGACTTATAACCTTCGAACCCATGGATCCTTTCACTATTGTCTTCAATCCAAGTCCAACCAGGTTTATATGATTCCCAAGGTGTCCGGTAGCGACCCTGATTGGAAAAAATATTTCTTCTTCGTTCGCCGGGATTCTATTCCTGATGGGATGAATCTGCCTACTAAATGGGTTCATAAGGGTAGGAACTCTGTAGGATAAAACCTCTTTATATAAATGATTTATCCTAACATGATTTGTTTTTTGACAGTGGTGTTTGAGGATTTGATAAAGCTCAGGAAGGACACGAATAAAAGGCGTAAGGCGTTGTTCAATATTCCAGCAGAGGAAAGGAAGTTTTGGTTAGAGGAAGAAACAGGAGAAACGAGTATGATTGCTGAGAGTATGACTTCTCGTAAGTATTTTAGGGATTTTAGGTTTTCTAAGGATTTTGGTATCTTGAAAATAATTAGATAAATCGTTGTGTAGGGATGCCGAAGCCAAAGTCTTTTTGCTTAGTTGATTTAGGCGATCTTATTGAGGACAAGCCTGTAGTAAAGTAAGAGCATTCGAAGACACTTTCCCCTTCGGTGAGAATTCCAACTACTCGCCAAAAAAGTGCTACACAAAAGAAGAGGAAAGCCACCACTTCGGCTGAAACCGAGCCCTTTGCTGACATGACCATCTCCGATGCTGCAGAGAAACTTCAAGCTCTTGCTAACTTTCTTGGAACAATAAGTACTTTTTGCTTATCCTGAAAATAGCAATCTGCAGAAAAACTAATATTAATTTGGGGATAACAGAAAGCTGAAGGTTACTGCCGGATATCCCAAGATGCTGAATTGTCCAAGAGAGAGGCTGAAGCCAAGCTTGCCGATCTTCTACAAGCTGTTGATACAAAGGACAAGCTTCTCAAAAAGAAGGATAAAGAGATTTCGGATCTCAGAGCCTCATTTGAGTAAGAGAAAGCTGAGTTTCTTGAGGATGCTAAGAGGTGTGCAGCCGCCAGCATTCTGGAGTCGATGATCAAGATGTCCGAAGAAGTGCAAGCGAAGGGTCATGTGATGGAGTCCTGGAATTACATAGCTTGGAAGAAAAGGCTCAAGATGCTAAGGGGAGAGAATATTGAAGAGGATGAGACAGCTGGGACTTCGGAGGTGGTCAAGGATGCTGGAGCTAGTGAGAATGTGAAAGAGACTAACGCTAGGGAGGCGACGGATTTGGAGAAGAAGGAAGGTGACAATGCTGAAGGTGGGAAAGCTTGAACATTGTTTCCAGGTTGTTTTATGTTTTTTTGAATGGTTGTTTTGAACAATTTCTATTGTGGTTGTGTAAGGATAATGTAGTATGTTCAGGATAATGGTTTGGGTGGAGGGATCCTGGTTCAGGACGAAACCCAAACCGTCTTTTACTTTCTGCACTAAGAACAATTATGATAGTTCAGGTGGATGGGCTCCATTTTGAGTGAAACCCGGACTATCTTTTTCTGCATTATAATATTAGTACAACTTTTTACGGCTTATATTGGCATGCTTTCATTATTTCCGTTTTTAGAAAAATCTAAGTTTCATGAAAAATCTCATAGTAATAGTTTATGTTTTACCAGCAAACCAATATTAAGTCCTAAACTTTAAATAATATAAAAGATAAAATTCTTGCAAATAGTAAATCATACCAGAACCGTGTATTGATTAATCTGGAAATTGTCCAAACCGTCTTATCCTTGCAATAAGATCATTGTTTAGAATATTCTTCTAATCCCGAGGATACAGCAATAGGATTGCGACATGAGCATTATCCTGAAAAATATTTTTAGAAATTCTGGCGACAAGGCCTAAATAATCTGGCGACAAGGCCCTTAATAAACTGGCGACAAGGCCCTTAAAAAGAGATGAAAAATCTCTTAAACCATAAGTATGAACTGGTGACAAGGCCCTTTAGAAGAGATGTAAATCTCTTTAACCTTATATTATAGTACGTCTACCATAAACTTATGATTCAAACCAATAGCCGAGAATAACGAGGTAACAAGTCACTATATTTCATGTGCTGGCCCCGCCTCTCAAACTAAGGCCGAATAAATCATGCGCTACAGGCGTCTTAAGAAGAGATGAAGATCCCTTAAACCTCAAGATCCAAACCAATAATCGAGGATAACGAGGTAACAAGTCACTATATTTCATGTGCTGGCCCCGCCTCTCAGACTAAGGCTGAACAAATCATGCGCTACAGGCGATCTTAAGAAGAGATGAAGATCCCTTTAACCCTAGAAAAGGTGAAAACTTCTCATACCTTAGGAATAAGCTGGCGACAGGGCCCTTAGAAACTGGCGACGAAGGCCTTGTTAACTTTATTCCATATGAGAATCCCTCATATCTACAAAACAGCCAACTCAAAGTGAGGGGTGGGTGTTAGCCTTGCTAACACCCCTCCGATGCTTAAGTCAGTACCATGTTTGAAAAATAATAACATTAAAAAACGAATAAAAGTATAGGTGGGAGTACATACCTTGACTGTTTAGTATAACAATTATCCTCGGGATAGAAATCTTACATGAAATATTTTTTGAGATGTATAGCATTCCAAGCCCTTGGTAGTAAGTCACCATCCAAAGTAGACAACTTGTATACCCCCTTTCCTGCTTCCGAATCGATCAGGTAAGGACCTTCCCACTTTGGTGCGAGCTTCCCATCCGTAGGATTGGTAGTATTTTGAAAAGCTTTTCGGAGAACCAAATCCCCTTCTTGAAACCTTCGAACTCTGATATTCTTGTTGTAGGACTTTGCTATCTTCTGTTGATAAGAAGCCATTCTGATCTTTGCCAAATCCTGGAGCTCTTCTACCGCCTCTAAATCTTCAAGTAGGCTACAAGTGTTATCTTCAGGATTTTGATGAGTGACTATGGCCGTTAGGATAACCATCTCTGTGGGGATAACTGCTTCAGCTCCAAACACTAATGAGAAGGGAGTCTGACCAGTAGAATTCTTATAAGTGGTTCTATCCGCCCAAAAGAACGAAAGGTAGTTCCTCGGCCCACTTTCCTTTCTTAGACCCCAATTTCTTCAGGTTATTGATAATGATTTTGTTGCTTGACTCGGCCTGTCCATTAGCTTGAGGATGGACGGGTGTTGAAGTGATCATTTTTATTCCCCAACTGGCACAGAAGTTGGTGGTTCTCTTGCCGATGAACTGCGAGCCATTGTCACACACTATCTCTGCCGGGATTCCAAATCTTGTCAGAATATTGCGCTTGATGAATGAGATAACTTCTTTCTCCCTGACTTGAACAAAAGACTCAGCCTCAATCCACTTTGAGAAATAATCTGTCATTGCCAGCATGAAGACTTTTCCTCCCGGAGCTCTTGGTAGCTTTCCCACTATATCCATACCCCACTTCATGAAATACCAAGGAGATATAATAGGATACAAGGGTTCAGCTGGTTGGTTGAGAATGTTGCTATGTCTCTGGCATGCATCACATTTCTGGGAATAACTCATAGCATCTCTCTTCATCGTTGACCAAAAATATCCGGTCCTCGGGATTTTGGAGAATAGTGCTCTGCCCCCAGTGTGATTCCCATAATCTCCTTCATGGATATCTTGAAGAACTTCTTGAGCTTCTGCCTTTTTCAAGCACCTAAGATATGGTCCTGCAAGAGATTTTCTGTATAATATATCATTCATTATAGTATATGGGATTACCTTTGTGCGAAAAGCTCTGGAGTTTTCATCCTTGGGGATAACTCCATCCTGAATATATTTCCTGATTGGGATAATCCAAGAATCTTTATTATCCTCAGGATTCTTGACTCCCACATCTTCGTCATCTTTTAATATTTCATTGACACCTTGCTATCTGTTAGTGCACGGTTTTGCGTCTGGAGTCTTTGTATTTATCGTTAATGTTTATTTGATAATTAATGTAATATTTAATGTTTATATTTGACTAGTTCGTTAAGATTAAGTCTAGTTCTCTAGGGATGTTAGCAAATTAAGACTAGTTCGTTAAAGTTAAGTCTAGTTCGCTAGGGATGTTAGCGAACTAAGACATTATAATGTATTCCCTCCTGATTCGTTAGGGGATGTTAACGAATCAAGGGGTGGTTCGTTATGTTAAATTATGCAACGAAGGGGAAGCTGGTTCGCTAGGGAATGTTAGCGAACCAGGTCGCCTTCTATATATAGTGAGCTACTGTTCACTTTAATAAAAGGTTTTTGAAAAGGTTTTGGGAAGTTTTGTGCTGTCCAGATCTCTCTCAAGCTTCACCTTAATATACTATACTGATAACTTATTGATAATATATACACATATTTATAACACTGAATTGATGTTAATTATGAGCTAGATCCTTACTCGTATTAATCTTATATACACAGATCTGAGATCTGTTAGTTGTAATTGTTATTGATTGGTAATACGGGTTCCTACAAGTGGTATCAGAGCTGTTGGTCCTCTTTACACTTGATTTGGTGTTTTAAGTGTTATTGTTATTGTTATTATTATTAAGTTTTTCGGTTTTGTTTGATTTTGAATCAATTTGAGTTTATTTTGGTTGAATTATGTACGGATTGAATGGAATTCGTGTTGGTTAAGGTATGGATAGGTGTGGTTAAGAGGAATTGAGGTTGGAATTGGAATTGAGTGATCTGGTTTTGGTTTCGGTTTAAGTCCGAAACAGGGTGTTTGTTTTTGGTGAATTTGATTTGGTTAAAGTGTTAATCGATTACGAGGATATGTGTATTGGATTCGGAATTGGTTTACGAGAATTTTGATTGGTTATTTATGCAATTTGGTTGAGTAACGAGGTTGTATTACGAATTTGGTATTTCTGGGTTTCTGAGTTAATCTTCATAATTTCTGGAAATTAGTTTGAAGATTTGAAGATTTGAAGATGAACTTGATTCGTTATCTTCTTCCTGGTGATTCGCTATATGTTTCTTGGTGATTCGTTATCAACAGTGTTACTTCGCTACCTTGTTCGTTAGCCAGTTCGTGTGAGTTATTGCGTTAACTAGATTAACTGATTCGTGTGACACGTGTTCTTCTTGGGATTTGTGTCATAACAACCTTTGCCACGTGGCATAAGGTGTCAGAGTTTGTTACAAACGGGTGTAACAACCTGATTCGCTATAGTGTGATTCGCTCATCCACTGTAGCTGATTCGCTAAGCATTCCTTAGTGATTCGCTAAGTTTATGTTGGTGATTCGTTACTAATTATCATCTGATTCGCTAAACTAATCCTTTGTAATTCATTTGGTCAATTCGTTACGTTGACTTGGTCAATTCGTTTGGTCAATTCGTTAAGTTGACTTGGTCAATTCGTTTGGTCAATTCGTTAAGTTGACTTGGTCAATTCGTTTGGTCAATTCGTTAAGTTGACTTGGTCAATTCGTTAAGGTGACTTGGTCAATTCGTTTGGTCAATTCGTTAAGTTGACTTGTGATTCGTTAAACCTTTATCTCATTCGTTATCTGTTTCGCCATTTGGGTGATTCGTTAACCTTATTTGTGATTCGTTAAGTTGACTCGTTAAGTTGACTTTTGATTCGCTAAAACACTCACCCATTCGTTAAGGTACTTCGTTACTGATCAGTTTTAACTTTGTTAAGACTTGATTCGCTATACTATTCACAGTTCGTTATACCTTTTCATTGATTCGTTAAACACAGTTCGTAGTTCGCTATAACTTTTCACACCCTTTAAATTTTTGAATTTCTTTTTCAAAAATGGCCGGTATGTAAGCATTAGCGTCTCAAAACATGTTGATGCAACAAATGTTGCAACTTGATACCGAGATAGGTTCACATTCTAAATGTCCAAGATTGATGAAGTTCAGTGACTTTGCCAAGTGGGAACCTCGGTTTCGTGCACATTTAGGATCGGTTCATCCTGACTGCTCATATTGTCTTAATGAAGTTTATGTTGCACCAATGATTGGTGATGATACTATTGGATATACTCCTAAAGCTGTTTCTCAATACTCACAAGAAGAGAAGAAAGCTTTAGAAATTGAGATAAAAGCATATTCTACTTTGACTATGGCATTACCAGAAAATATCTTTCATCAAGTTGGTAGTATCAAGAGATGTGCGTCTTTATTTCAACATCTGCGTATGAGAAGCATGGGAAACACTGCTGAGAGTAAGAAAGTGATGCTCAAGTTTCAGTTTTGAAACTTTAATTTATTGAAAGGAGAAACAGTTGAAGAGATGACAACAAGATTTAGTCATTTAATTGCTGAAATGGACAAGATGAAAATGGAAATTTCTGAAAGAGACAAAATTGACACTATTAAAAGTGTGCTTCCAAGTTCATATTCAACATTTCTAATGGTTTTGAAAGAGAATGATTATTTTCTGAATGAAGACTTGACGGCACTTGAATTTCTACAAAAGATCGAAGCTAGAGAATATGATCTTAAGTGTCAGAAATCCTCCAAAGAAAATCAAGATCCAGCTTTCTATGGTTGAAGTATGCCTCTTAGTTCAACAATCTCTCCAATCACTGCTTTTCTTACTCATGCTGCAAGTGAAAAAGAATCAGCTATGTTTAATGATCCAAAAGTGTGTTTCTACTCTGCTGGTAATTCTGGTGGTTCTGGAAGTTTAACTAATACCAATCCATTTGCTACACCACCTAGTGTTAATATGAAGGAAGCTGAGCAAAACTTTGCTTTTCTGACGGCTTTTATGTCTTCATATGAAAACTTAGTGAGTAGTAAAATTGCCACAAGTGATTTAACAGATGAGGATTATGATCAGATAGATCCAGATGATCTAGAAATTATGGATTTAAAATGGAACACGGCTATGATCATTCGTAAAGTTAAAAGATTCATGCAGAGAACTGGAAAAAATCTTCCAGCTTTAAACAAGAAGTTGGGTTTTGACAAATTAAAAGTAAAGTGTTATAATTGTCAAGAATTTGGGCATTTCGCGAAGGAATGTGACAAACCAAGGAAAGAATACACTAGACCTCGTGGTCAAAGTCAAGATGCTTCTACACCACGAGGAAGTGATGCTGAAAAGAAACCATCTTCTTCTACAACACAAGCAATGATGTTCAAGCAAATTTGGCTATGTACATAAAAATTGTCAAGATGCTACTGGTAGTGAGATGTCTTCTAATAATGATTCTGGATCTGATTCTGACGACTCTTGCGACAAGCCTTCTGAATCAATGTTTGCTTGCATGGCTAAGATCAATGAGGTTAGTAATTCTATTTCTACTACTTCATTTGTTAAAGCATCATGTGTTGGCTGTGAATTTAACAAATCTAAATTAGAAGCATTGAAAAATCAAAATGATAATCTTATAAGAGAAATTGCTTCTCTTAAGGATACTTATCGACAATTTCTTGAATCTCAAAGGAGATCTCGAGAAAAGATTGAAGCATTGTCGACAAGTAACCATGATCTCAAAGCCGAGTTATCTGTGAAAATGACCATTAATGACCAAAAGTTTCAGGAAATTTTGAAACATTGTTCTAAGATAACTGAGCTTGAGAATGAGGTTCTTGAATTGAAGAACAAATTGGGAAAATTTAGGAATTCATCTTTTCTGTTGAATGAAATTATTGAAGTATCTGGAAAACAAAAAGATTCTAAGAAAGGTATTGGTTTTGTTGAAATTCCACCACCTTTTCATAATGATTATAAAATTAATCCTTTTGCAAGAAAAGAAGAGGATTTGATTCAAAAAAGAATCTGTGATTTCTGAAAAACCTAAATTGGTTAAACCTGAAATTGTCAAATCCCAAGTTGCTCCTCAAAAACCTCATGTGAAAAACCTAAATTGGTTAAACCTGAAATTGTCAAATCCCAAGTTGCTCCTCAAAAACCTCATGTGGAAAGTAAAAAGGTCTTTGTTGAAAATGTTGACAAAGTGATTATTGAAGATGTGTTTGAACCTGAGTTAATACACAAGAATAAGAACATTCCTAGTTCTAATCATATTCTTTGCGAACCTCAAGAGTTTGAGGACGTTGTGTATGGTTCATTCAAATCTCAAATGAACAAGGAAGAAACTGTGAAAACCAAACCAGTGAGGACAAAAAAGTCAGTTAAACTAAAGATTTCTGACGAGGACTTAATGCGTTTCATTAATCCTCCGAGTTCTAAGTCTTCATCGGCTAGAGTTTTTAAGTTAAAGGGAATGGATACGATGTTCACTGAAAAAGATATTCCAATAAGTATTATCAAACCTGAACTTATTGAGAGTGTTTTTGTCAATGAAACTTCAAAAATTCAAGAACTTGAACGTGTGTATGCTCAAACAAAAACATCAGTTCAATCTGATCCATTGACTAAGTCAAAACAATTTTTAAAACAAGCTAAGAAGATTAACTTTGTGAAGTCAACTGGGACAGATACACTAAAAAGCTTTTAGAACCGTTCTAATTTAGATTTTTATTTAAAGAAGAAATCTGATTTATCTGATGAGTTTGCTAAGAGCATGACTAAAAATGTGTGTCATCATCAATCATCTGCATCATTTATTCCAATTTCTTCTAAACATCATCATGTAGACATGCGAACTTTTTTTTTATGCGGTCAACAAGGTCATGTTGTGAGGAATTGTAGTCAGAAAAACTTTCAGAATCTTCATCCTTTTATCAATGACAAATCTAACCCAATTCCAGTGGTCAAGGAGATCCTGAAACGACCTGTGTCATATGCTGATGATACTCATATTTTGTTCTCCGATGTGATCCTCGGAAGGTTTATCATATCAATGAGACACACGGTCAAGTGAAACCAACATTCATTCCAACTGAACCTATATGTCAAAACAAGAATTCAAACATTGTTCAAGCAGTGTACTTAAGACGAAAGTCTAAGAAGCCAGTAACTTATTCACAAGTGGCTGAACAACAATTGAAATCTGTTAAGGTTAATGTTCAAAGAGAAAACCAAAAGGTGCCCAAGACCGAGGTCTGGGCTGCCTTTTTGAACTAATCACTTTTGTTTGTGTGTAGGGTTCATCCAAGACCATTTCTGGTGAAAACTGGATCATGGATATCGGATGTTCTCATCATATCACTGGGAATCTCAACCTATTAACCAACGTAAGAAATATTCAAGGGGGTTATGTAGCGTTTGCTGGGAATTCTGGGGGCATGATCACACAAGAGGGTGAAGTTTCAAATGGTCACATTACGTTTGAGAAAGTGAATTATTGCGACAAGGTTGATCATAACTTATTGAGTGTATCGCAGATTTGTGATAAAAAGTACACTATGATATTTACTGACAAAGAGTGTCTTGTCTTGAAACCGGGTTATGTTATTCCCGAGGACATGGTTGTCATGCGATCACCACGATCAAATGATATTTATGTCTTAAATATGAGTTCTAAGATATCAACATCGATCGAAACATGTTTTGTCTCTAAAGCAACCGAGAAAGACTCGATTCTATGGCATCATAGAATGGGTCACATACATGTCAGAAAGATGAATTATTTAATGGCAAATGACTTAGTTGAGGGTATCTCGTTAAAGAATTTTAAGTTATCTGATCACTGCGTTTCATGCAAAAAGGGCAAGCAGAAGAAGAAGACACATCCCTCTAAGTTATTGAATTCCATTGATACTCCTCTTGAACGACTTCATATGGATTTGTTTGGTCCAGTGAATCGTGCGAGTATGTCTGGAGACTGGTATTGTCTTGTAGTGACAGATGATTATTCAAGATATTCATGGGTGTTATTTATGAGTTCAAAAGATCAACCACCAGTTTTGGTACAAAACCTTATTACTAAGATCGAATCACTGTATAAACAAAAGGTGAAGAGAATCCAAAGTGATAATGGTACTGAATTCAAAAACACTATATTGGATTTCTTTTGTATTCAAAAAAGAATTCGCCGAGAATATAGTGCACCTTATGTACCTCAACAAAATGGTGTTGCTGAAAGAAAAAATAGAACTCTGATTGCAGCTGCACGTACAATGCTCGCTGATTCAAAGCTTCCTGTTCAATTTTGGAATGAGGCAGTGAATACAGCTTGTTATACGCTTAATCGAGTTCTAACAGTGAAACGACTCAAGAAAACAAGCTACGAGATCTTAAATAATAGAAAACCTAATTTAAAGTACCTGGAACCATTTGGGTGTCCGTGTACAATGTTGAAGAAGGATTCGGGTAAATTTGAAGAAAAAGCTATCGAAGGGTATTTCTTGGGATATGCATCTCCAAAGAAAAGGGTTTTTAATTTCACATCTGGCTGTGTTGAAGAATGGTACCACGTGGACTGTCAAAAGTACACAACTCCTCCTCAAGGGAAAGGTTCAGACTGGATGTTTGACTATGATAGTTTATTTAATTCTTTTACTCCTTCGACTGAACACATCGATGAAGATCTGGTTAGAGAATACTTTGAAGAACATTTGAACATTCCAAGATTTTCAAGTTCTAATGCAGTTGAAGTTCAACCAGATGCTCCAACTGAAGAATCTCAAGTTGTCTCTCCAGTTGCTATTGATAATGTTTCTACTTCTTCTGATAATGATCAAGCTGAAATTCAAGTTATTGATCTTGACAGTGATAATGCTTCATCTCCCGAGTTGGGTGAACATTACACTAACTTATTTGATAATGTTGTTGTTCCTGAAAATCCCACTCTTCGGATTCATGGATATCATCCACAGGAAAACATCATTGGAGAACTTGATGTGGGCGTTCGTACACGTCATCAAGTTGCTTCTTTAAGTGACAATAACACATTGTGTGCTTACACTAACTTACATTCTTCAGGAATTGTGAATATTGCTAAATTCAATTGCTTTCTATCTCAAGTTGAGCCAACGACAGCTCGTAAGGCACTTGAAGATCCTTCTTGGGTAGAAGCTATGCAAGAGGAATTACAGCAATTTACACATTTGGGTGTTTGGGATTTAATAGACAAACCTGCTAGAGTCAAGATAGCAATTCCGACTAAGTGGGTATTTAAGTGTAAGAAGGACGATCGAGGGGTGATTGTCAGAAACAAAGCACGTCTAGTGGTGCAGGGTTTTCATCAGCAAGAGGGTATTGATTACACAGAGGTATATGCTCCAGTTGCAAGATTAGAGTCGATTCGAATCTTCCTGGCTTATGCAGCTTATAAGAATCTCAAGGTCTATCAAATGGATGTTAAAAGTGCTTTTCTCAATGGTGAATTACACGAGGAAGTGTTTGTTCAACAACCACCTGGTTTTGAAGATCCTGATTATCCAGACCGTGTTTACCGATTAAACAAGGCTCTGTATGGTCTACATCAAGCCCCGAGAGCTTGGTATGGCACGCTCGGCGACCATCTGACTGATAATGGCTTCAAACGAGGAACTGTTGACTGCACTTTATTTCATAAAACTGTTGGTGATGATCTTCTTCTAGTCCAGATTTATGTTGACGATATTATTTTTGGGTCTACAAACGACACATTGTGTAAGGAGTTCGAGAAGTCCATACAAACAAAGTTCGAAATGAGCTCGATGGGAGAGATGAATTTCTTTTTAGGGCTGCAGGTTCACCAGTCTGATAAGGGAATCTTCATTCATCAGACAAAATATGTGAACGATGTCTTGGAACGGTTCAAGAATACTGCCGGAAAAATCCCTTCTACTCCTCTTCCAGTAGGTCACAATTTATCACCGGATGAATTGGAGGATACCGTTGATCTGACCCTTTATCGTGCTATGATTGGTTCTCTAATGTATTTAACTGCTTCTCGACCCGATATAATGTTTGTTGTTTGTGTGTGTGCTAGGTACCAAGCTAGTCCCCGAGTGACTCACCTGGCAGCGGTCAAGCGTATTTTGCAATATCTACGGGGGAATCCTGACATCGGGTTATGGTACCCCAAAGATAATATTTTCGATCTTACCGCCTACTCAGACTCAGATTATGGAGGATGCAAGATCAACTTCAAATCAACGACAGCGGGTGGTCAATTCTTAGGAGCCGGCTTATTTCCTGGCAGTGTAAGAAGCAGACAATGGTCTCCACTTCAACCGCCGAAGCTGAATATGTTGCAGCCTCGAGTTGCTGTTCCCAGGTTTTGTGGATACAACATCTTCGCGACTACGGTTTGAAGTTTCTTACTACTCCCATCTTGATTGATAATTCTGCTGCTATTAGTATCACAAAGAATCCCGTACAACATTCTAAAACGAAACATATCGAAATTCGATATCATTTTATACGGGATTGCTATGAAAAGAAATTAATTGATCTTGAGAAAATGCACACAGATTTTCAAAAAGCCGATCTATTTACCAAAGCGTTTGATAAAACACGTTTTAACTTTTTGCTTGGTTTAAATGGATTGAAGACCCTTGCTGAGATCCTAAAATTAGGATAATTATCTTTAAAGTGCTTTATTGATTTAGCTTAATTTTTTTATGTTTTTAGGTTTTAGGGCGGGAATTCTAGAAAATACAAAAAGAATGTGTTTTCGTTTGTATAGATAAAATCCAAAAACATTAAAATTTAAAAAAAATATATTATGATTTCTGTTCTTTAATGTTTTTCTTTTAAATATTTAGAAAAACCAAAAACATTTTAAAATTTTCGAAAATCCAAAAAGAATGTGATTTATGTTTTTGTACAGAAAAATTTGAAAAACCAAAAAGAATGTTATTTATGTTTTCAAAAAGATTGTTTATAAGAAATTTGAAAAAGACAAAAATATTGTGTTTTTAAAGTTTTGTATAGAGAAAATCCAAAATGATTTTTAGATTATTTTCTCGCTGAAAATGATGTCGGTTATTTAAGTTTATGAAGCATGCTTGCATGTCATGGTCCTATGATTCACTCGTGAATTGATGGTTAGCCGTTTATTTATAAACTTAAGTTAACTGGGGCGATTAAATTTATCTTTTCTTTATTTTATGCTCCTCAAAATTTTGAGTTTTTGAAGCAAAAAGAGAACATGATAGTACATTGATTATCTTGACCCCAAATTCAGCAAAAAGTAAGCTTAAAAACTGTGTGTTTAATTGTATTGGTGCATTGGTAGGTCTTAAAACAACCCAGTAGAGTAAAGTATGTGATATAAACATAAAGAAATGCCAAATTGAAAGGGGTGTTAGCCTCTAGCAAAAGTCTCGGTGAGGATGGCAGAATTGTAATAACCAGTCATACTCAAGCCTTATATTTGTTGATCACCCAAAAATCAAATAAAGCAAATAACAAGCGTTAAGATTCTGGACACTGTGAGTCTTTATGCGGCTTCACCATCTGGGTATTCATAAGCATGAATATTTCACTCGCCTTCTAGAGCAAACCCAAAGTCATTAAACTTGATCACCGCTGTACTTCGTACAATTTAAATTACTGACTTGATCAAAATCCGCTGTAAGTCATACAATTGTTCCTCCTTTGCGTGCGTCTTAATACCATTAAGAAACGGACCTCAGGGGATACAATGTATGTAAGCCGACAGATGGACTCGTGCATATTCACTCACAGTAAAGGAAACTTGATGCATTGCTCAAAATTTCTACAATTGGTATCAAAATTTTGATCAACAATATAATGGTTTAAGTCAAGTTGTGGTAATATGGCAAAAATCAAATTAAGCTTGAACCGTGATTAGAGGCTGATAGTTTCTGATATTCTGTGTTTTAATTGAACTATTTAATCATATCACAAAAATACTTGAATGTGTGTTATTAGATTTATGTGGACAACAATACCAATGACCGACTTATCGTCAGTCATAATATTGCTGAAATATAAAACTGTGATCGAAGGGCATTTTGGTCAATATGATTCTCTGCTCAAACTCAACAAAAATACAAAAATATGTACTGCTTTTGATAAAATCAAATTAAGCTTGAACCGTGATTAGAGGCTGATAGTTTCTGATATTCTGTGTTTTAATTGAACTATTTAATCATATCACAAAAATACTTGAATGTGTGTTATTAGATTTATGTGGAAAACAATACCAATGACCGACTTATCGTCAGTCATAATATTGCTGAAATATAAAACTGTGATCGAAGGGCATTTTGGTCAATATGATTCTCTGCTCAAACTCAACAAAAATACAAAAATATGTACTGCTTTTGATAAAATCATTGAAAAACACAAAAAGATTATCTATTTTTTAACGGACCGGATATTTTTTTTTTTGTAAATACATTCTTTAAATTTTTACAAAATACCAAAAATATTTTCGTGTTCTTTGTACAAAATACTTAAATAATTTTAAGTTATGTTTCGGAAATCTGAAACATTTTTAACGTATCTGGTTGTCGGGATAAAAGGGTTTCTCGATAATTTGATTTATTTATTTAATTCTTTAATTAATTCATTAATTTATTCATTTAATTATTTAATTTAAAATTAAATAAAAGAGTTTATGTCGCTAAAATCCAATTCGTTATTTATGGATAACGAACTAGGTGATTCTTTAGCGAACTAGCTTCTGGTTCGCTAACCTAATTCGCTTCCGCACTCTGTAACGAATCATCCCTTCGTTATGCATATTTAACGAATCATGACACGAATCATGTCTTGATTCGCTACCTTTAATTTAACGAATCAAGTAGTGATTCGCCAACATAAGGTAACGAATTGAGTTAGCGAATGGGCTAATTCGTTAACTTTAAATTACACGAATCGTCTGATTTGTACAAGTTGTACCTAGGGTTATGTGCACTGTTATATAAGACAAGAAAACGAACAGTCTTCCACTGTTCGCCTTCTTTCTTCATTTTTAAGAAAACTGTTCAAATTCTCTCTGAAATTTCGACTTTCTTGTTTGAAGATTTCAAGGACATATTTGAGTTTCTAAGGTATAGCTGATTATGGCGATATCATTTTCGTCAAAAATGGCTATGTGTTGATTGTTAAATTATGAAATTTTAGGAGTTAAAGGGTTTCTGATATTTTAAAACCCATTTGTGTATAGTTTATGTTAATTCATATATGTTTTTGATGTCATTATGATCGGAATCATATTCCGATACCCTTGGTGGGCTTCAATCATGAATTGATTGTTGTTTTCCGGGTTAATTATTGTTTTGTGACATTGGTATTTACTGTGGGTTCGTCTAACCTATGTACTGAGAGATTTTGAGTCTTAATCTCATTCATCTTCGATTACGATTGTAATTCCGAGTACAACGAGCTCATTAGCGTGATGATTCGACGATAGTTATGGCCTAATTGTTCTTGGGTTCATTATGTTGACTATCCGTGTTCATCCTAATTTTGACCATTGACTGTGTGAAGTCAAAGAACAAGTCTTAATTATGACCATTCGTTAGTCTTAGCGAATTGGAACTGTTTCGTGTCCAATTCGTTAAAATTTTACACGAACTAGCTTAGCGAATAAGATGTTACACGAATCAGATTTGGATTCGTTTTAAATATAATGAACTGAATTTAGTTCGTTAAACCTAAATAGTGATTCGCTAGTTTTAGTTCGTTAAGGTATTTACTTGATAGCGAATCGCCTGATTCGTTATCTCATTGTAACGAATCAGTGTGATTCTCAACGAATGACATTTATTAAATATATTAATTTTAATATTAAATAAATTAATTTTAATATTAATTTAATTTAATTAAAGGATTTAAATCGTCTAATATGCGTAACTAGATTAATTACACATATCTTTTGATTATATATTGTGATATCTATTCTCATATTCGGTTTTATTTATACAGTAAAACATGGTTGATCAAGAACAACAAAATCAACCGCCACAGGAACAACCTCCACAAGGACAACCACAACAACAAGTTCAACAAGCTGAAATGATCTTATTGCCGTTCAATAAGAAGCACAACATTTGTGCTTATATTGATCAAGATGTGACTGATTTGAGAACGTTTGGAGCTATGTTGACTTTCTTACGCCGTTCGAAGATACGCTATGCAATTACTGCTAAACCTAAAATGTATCTTAGTATAATCAGGCAATTTTGAAACACGGCGGAATATGTTGAGGAAAATAATTGGGTTAGAGCTACAATTAATCAGATCCCTATTACGATTGATGTTGAGGTCATTCGTCGGGTACTTCAATTTGAAGATAATGATGATTACCCGAGTGAATTTGACAGGATATTGGTTAGGGGTTTATTCACACGCTTGAATTATGGGGGTGATATTCGTAAGTCTATGTTGAACAAGAATGGGTTGTGTCCACCATACAAGTATATGCTGCATGTTTTACTTCATTGTATGAGTGGACGTCGCGGTGGTTTTGATGAGTGTAGACTAAGTTTGCAATCGGCATTTGTTGCTCTAATCCTGAATAAGCCCTTCAACTATTCAGAACTCATCTTTGATCATCTGAAAGAGCAAGTTCAGCAAACTCTACCGTCAAAGAAGTTCTTGATGTATCCTCGCTTTTTACAGCTAATTATTCAGGATTTGATACCGAATTTGGTGATTGATCGATCGTTGGTGAACGATGTTCTTGATATGGAACATATGAAAGCTGAAACGGTGCATCGTATGTTAATCAATAGAAAAGACAAGCCACAGGATAAACGGATGATTGGTCATATAATCAATCCGGATTACGTATGTCCTCCTAATGAGCGCTAGATCCATGATGATTCGGATTCCGAGCGTGAAGGGGGAGAAGGTGGGAACAATGATGGTGGAGATGATGATGGTGACAATGATGATGGTGATGGTGGAGCTGGTGAACGAGCTCTTAAAGAACAACAAGATGCAGTCGATGCTGCTCTAGCTGCCACCATGAAAGCTCAGCTAGAAAGAAAACGAAAGGGGAAAGTTGTAGCTACTGGTGGACCATCAAAGAAGCCCCGTGTGTCTGCTGGGGCTGGGGTAATTATTGGAACTCCACCACCACATCAATCTACTACTCAAAGCTCGGCGGTGTCGCTAACTACTAGCACTCCGATGCTTACCTTGACGACGACGATGGTGTCACATGAGAGGCTCGGTCTAATCCCTCAAATGGCGTTGACCGAGATACCGAGGCCTCCTGCTGTGTTGTCTACAGTATCTTCCACCACATCAATGAGACCTCCTCCTCTGCCAACAACTACTCTTCCTCCACCTCCGCCTAGTGATGTCTCTTTTATGAGGATTACTCGACCTCAAGGACCTGTTCAACCAGTTCATCCATCTGTATACAATTTGCCACCAGGTCGTCAAACAGAAATGCTGCTAAATCTGCTACATCTATATGAAAATCAAATGGCAACTGACCGTCAAACTCAAGAAAGACTCATGGAGAATCAACGTCGAATGATGAGTTATATTTCTTTTTGTCAGAAGGAGACTAAGTCGTTATGTACGATTGTTGAGTTTCAGGGGGTGAAATTAAAGGAACAAGAAGAGTTGATTTTACAATTAACTTGTAAAGATGATGCCCTCAAGAAAATTAAAAATGACGATGATGATCCTGACGAATCTGATGCAGGAGGTGAGCCTAAACAATCGCATGGTTCATCCTCTAGTGCTGGTGTTAGTGGCGCTGATGATTCGAACAAGCAGATAATTATCTATCAAGATCCAACAGCTGCCAAGCCAATAGAAATGATTGAGGCTAACATGGTGATATTTATGGATGGATCGGGGGTGGTTAGAAGTGTGGTGAACAGAGATGAGATAGAGGTCGGTGAGTTTATTGTTAGATCTTTGACATGGGAGCAGATTTTGATTCTGCTTGGGCTGAATGACGATCAGTTGACTGCTTTAGAGACTGATCCCGATGTCGAAGTGATCAATGAAGAATAAATGGAAGTTGATCCGTTATTTATGGATACGGATTTTATTTATGAGAACGAGGAGATTGAGATGGAGGATGTGACAGCTGAAGAGTACCCGGACTTGTATCAACACGCAAACGTTGATCAAGGTGCTCCGGTATTTCACGAAGATGTAATTAAAGAGACTGAGGATGAACTAGAAAATGTTGTGCAGCGAACAGTTCCTTCACTCAAAGAAGTGACTGATGATGACATAGAAAGATGGTTCAAACGTCAGAAAGTGGGTAAGATTATCAGTGCTTATCGGTATGTAGATCAAGAAAGAAAAGATACCGCTGCTGCTTGGATTGAGGCGAATCAGGTGACTACCTTCAAGACTGTTTCTAAGGTACATGGTGATATTGTCTCCTGGCTCTATGATTCAGACCTTAAAGTATGTATAGTCAAGTGGGAAAAGGGTGTCCAGTATTACGAGAGGATAATGGATGTTTTAACTCTACCGCGTTGGGATGTACGTACCCTCGCGAGACGTCCATTTATCAATCGTGGGAGTCACCGAACGGCTGAGTGGTTTCATCAACACTTACTGTTCGAGGTCAATCATGGCTTCAAATTCTTCAAGCCCTAGGTTCCAAGACGTAAGCGCATTGACGAGATTGATCCAAGGACCGGCTAGAAGAAACTTGTCTTGAAAGTGAAGCAGCCAAAGACAATGAAAAAGGTTCATGTGAAGACAATGCTTCAAGATATTTATCTGTCTTTCAACCGTTGGTACTATGACAATCGTACTGGCGAGGCCGATATTGTTCGTGGTCGAGGACTGCAGACCGAGCTCATCAAGATAATCGACCCGATGTGGTTGGTTAATTTATCCGAGACAGACAACGACGTGCTATACAGGAAGCAAATTTTGTTTGAACGCCAAGAAGATTACGATCTGGCTATGCAATTCCAACGAGTCGTTCGTGTGTGTCACGAACATGGAATTCAAAGTTGCAGAGACTGGCAGTCCAAGCGCTTCAAATAAGTTAAAGACAAAGAGCTCAAGACGAAGGGGTGTCTGTTAGTGCATGGTTTTGCGTCTGGAGTCTTTGTATTTATCGTTAATGTTTAAATGATAATTAATGTAATATTTAATGTTTATACTTGACTAGTTCGTTAAGATTAAGTCTAGTTCGCTAGGGATGTTAGCGAACTAAGACTAGTTCGTTAAAGTTAAGTCTAGTTCGCTAGGGATGTTAGCGAACTAAGACATTATAATGTATTCCCTCCTGATTCATTAGGGGATGTTAACGAATCAAGGGGTGGTTCGTTATGTTAAATTATGTAACGAAGGGGAAGCTGGTTCGCTAGGGGATGTTAGCGAACCAGGTCGCCTTCTATATATAGTGAGCTACTGATCACTTTAATAAAAGGTTTTTGAAAAGGTTTTGGGAAGTTTTGTGCTATCCAAATCTCTCTCAAGCTTCACCTTAATATACTATACTGATAACTTATTGATAATTTATACACATATTTATAACACTGAATTGATGTTAATTATGAGCTAGATCCTTACTCGTATTAATCTTATATACACAGATCTTAGATCTGTTAGTTGTAATTGTTATTGATTGGTAATACGGGTTCCAACACTATTCTATTGCTGGGCTCAGGATGTGTACGATAGGGATCTTGACACCTTCTGGTATCTTGAAGGATGAAGCTAAATATGCCAGGGCGTCTGCTTCAACATTCTCTACCCTAGGTACCTGCGAAATATCAAATATTTCGAAATACTTTGCTAGTTTTTTTACTAGCTCTAGATATTTCATTAGTCTTTCTCCTCTAACAGTATATGAGCCATTAAAATGATTAGTTAATAATAATGAATCAACATGCACTTGAATAAACCTGATTTTCATGTCAATTGCTAGTTGTAATCACGCTATCAAAGCTTCATATTCTGCCTCATTATTTGTGGCTTGAAATCCGCAGGATATGGATTGAGGTATAATGTCCCCTTTGTGGCGATTTCAGCAGAATCCTGAGACCTGTTCCTCTAACATTTGAAGCACCATAAGTGTATAGAGTCCACTTATCTTTTGTTTCTGCAAGTTGTTGGAATTCCAAGTCTGCCTTTTCTTTAAGCTCACTTGTGAAATCAGCCACAAAATCTGCTAATGCCTGGGATTTGATAGCAGTCCTAGGTTCATATGTTATATCATATGCACTTAGCTTTACTGCCCATTTTGCCATTCTACCTGACATTTCTGGTTTTCTTAAAACAGACTTAATAGGATAGTTAGTTTTAACACATATAGGGTGAGTTTCAAAATAATGTCTAAGTTTAGTAGATTCCATAATAAGTGCTAAAATTAATTTCTCAAGATAAGAATACCTGGTTTCAGCATCCAAAAGACTTTTACTTACATAATATATTGGATGTTGTTGACCTTCGAGATCCTTAGCCAAAACTGCACTTATAGCATTATTTGATACAACAAGATATAAAGATAGAGATTCACCTTCCTCGGGTTTTACCAGTAGAGGAGCAGAAGAAAGATAAGCTTTTAAGGATGATAAAGCTTCCTCATGCTTACTGCGCCACTCGAACCTCTTGTTTTTCTTCAGGATATCGTAAAATTTTTTGCACTTTTCTGAGGATTTGGATATGAATCTGTTGAGTGCCGCTATCCTGCAGGTCAGCCTTTGAACATCCTTAACTGCATCTGGGGATTTTAGATTCAGGATAGCTTGTATCTGTTCCGGACTCGCCTCTATCCCCCTTTTGGTGACCATATATCCCAAGAATTTTCCAGCCTTTACTCCGAAATGGCATTTCGAAGGATTCAGCTTCATGTTGTATTTGTCGAGGATATCAAATGCTGTCTTGAGATCTTGAAGGTGATCTTCAGCTTTCTTGGACTTCACCACCATATCATCAATATAGACCTCCATTGTGTCCCCCAATTGCTCTTTGAACATCATGTTAACTAACCTCTGATAGGTTGCACCTGCATTTCTAAGTCCAAAGGGCATAGCAATATAACAATAAATACCTGTGGGAGTCATAAAGGCCGTATCTTCTTGATCTGAGGGCTCCATCTGGATTTGCTGAAATCCTGAGGATGCGTCCATAAATGTCAGCATCTCGTGACCAGTTGTAGCATCCACCATTGAATCTATGTATGGTAGAGGGAATGGATCTTTGGGACAAGCTTTATTCAAGTCTGCGAAGTCTACACAAACTCTCCATTTGCCATTCTTTTTCTGTACAACCACCACATTTGCTAACCATCGGGGATATTGAACTTCCCTAATCATTTTCGCCTTCAAGAGTCTTTCTACTTCCTCTTGAATGATTATGTTTCTTTCAGGTGCAAACTTTCTTCTCTTTTGACGGATTGGCCTGAAAGAATTATCAATTCCAAGTTTATGTGTTATAATATCTTTTGAAATACCTGTCATATCTTCATGTTTCCATGCAAATGTTGATCGCCTTGACTTGAGGAAATCGAGCAATCCTCGGGAATGCTAGTTCCTATCAGCACTTTGACTTCAGGATCCTCGGGATAAAGAGGTACTTCTTTAATTTCTTCTTCCCTGGCCTCCATTACGCCTTGTGATAGCTTCTGTATTTGCTACGCCTGCTGGGGTTTGGCAGTACAATTCATAGAGGATGTGTAGCAATTCTTGGCGTCTTGTTGGTCACTGATGATTTTGATAACTCCCCACGGACTCGGGAGTTTTACACATTGGTGATAAGTAGATGGGACTGCTTTCATCTCGTGTATCCAGGGCCTGCCTAATATAATATTGCAACAAGATAAACAGTCAATAACACAAAATTTTTGCATTTTACCTTCGACATATATTGGGAGCTTAATCTCCCTAATAGTATTTTTAGTTTCTCCACTGAATCCAACCAATACTGAGGAACTGGGGACGATCTCATCCTCAGGAATATTCATCTTTTTCAGTACGTCTAATTGAATAATTTTGACAGAGCTTCCGCCATCTATGAGGATCCTACGAACATAATGGTTAGCCACATATAAAGTTATTACCAAACTATCATGATGAGGATCCTGAACATCGACTCTATCACTTTCATCGAAGGATATAATCCTCTCTTGAGTGAGAATAGATGTCTTTGTTGGCCTGTCAGCCACTTCTAACTTTCTTTGGTCAGCGTTTCTCTTTGCAGCAGAATAAGAGGTTCCACAGATGTCGGATCCTCCGGATATGAACATGATTGTTCTTGCATCTGTTGGTGGAGGAGTCAGCTTTTCTGGAATTTTCTTGGGATCCCGTTCTCTTCCCTTCTTCTTGCCAAGTAGCTCTTTCAAGTGGCCCTTGCTGAGAAGATAGCTGATCTCCCTTCTGAGTGCAATGCAATCATCAGTCAAGTGCCCAAAGTCTTCGTGGAAGGCACACCATTTTGATTTGTCTTTCCATGCTCATGGTTTCTCCATCTTCCTTGGCCACCTGGCTTTCTCACCTAAATCCTGCATGGCACACATTAATCCACCAATATCAACAGAAAAACAATATTCAGAGATTTTAGGATATTCTTCGTCATCTTCTTCATCTACTGCATTAATCCTGGGGTTATCAGGCTTGTGGTAAGGCTTTGCTCGAAAAGACTTTCCCGGGGATTCGAATTTCCTGTTCGTCTGATCATACTTCGAGATATCGACCTTAGAGTTTTTCTTATCGTCTTCTAGCCTGATAAACCTCAGAGCTCTGCTTCTTGCTTCATCTAATGACCTGCATGGAGTCATAACGAGATCATCATAGAAAGAGGAGCCCTTCTCTAACCCCAACTTGAGAGCTTCCACTGCTGAAGCTGGGTTTAGATTCAGGATTTCCAGCGACTCCTTACTAAACCTGGTAATAAAATCTCTCAAGGATTCCCCAGGATTCTGGGTAACCCTATAAAGATCACCTGTCATTTTCTCAAAAGTTCTACTGCAAGAAAACTGGTTATTAAACATGTTAACTAAATGAGAAAAAGAATTGATAGTGTTAGGGGGAATACTCAGTAGCCATTTCATGGCTGCTCCGGTTAAGGTAGAACCAAACCCTTTGCAAAGACATGCTTCCTTGATTTCCATAGGGATTGGATTGATCTCCATACGTTCTCTGTATTGTGCGACGTGTTCCTCAGGATCCGTCGAGCCATCATACAGTTTCATATTTGGGGTTTGAAACCGTTTTGAGATCTGCACGTCGCTAATCGATGGCACGAACCGGGATATCTTGTGGCTATCAGTAGGAACTTCAGCTATAGGAAGGATTACACAAGGTACATTTGATATCATGTCCTTGAGCTTCTGTAACTCTCGGGCTAAACTTGAACTTATGCCTGCATCCTGCAAAAATCCCTGATTAGCATTAAAAGGAATGGTATTGAAAGTGTTACCCTGATTGATATTCTGAGGAACGGTTTGGGTGTTGTAGCTGGTATTCCCGAACATAGTATTTCCTGGAGTGACAAATGGAGTGGTCGAGGTGTTAGCCTGCATCGGGATGAAGTCTCCCTGGTGCACCTCGGAGGACCCTGCAAATTGCTGAGTCTGAGCATATGGCTGCTGAGGATTGAAGAATCCTGATGGAGGTAATCCTGAGAATCCTGCCTGCTGTGGAAATCCTGAGGATACCACCTGCTGGTAAGGACCTGAAGATCCTCCCTTCTGCGCAAATCCTGAGGATAACGCCTGTTGATAAGAACCCAAGGATCCTCCCTGCTGCGCCATTCCTGAGGATAACGCCTGTTGATAAGGACCTGAGGATCCTCCCTGCTGCGCCAATCCTGAGGATAACGCCTGTTGATAAGGACCTGAGGATCCTCCCTGCTGTGACAATCCTGAGGATCCTGCATGTTGAAACGGCCCAGCAATGGATGCATGCAAGTATCCTTGGGATCCGGATGAGTACAATCCCGTGGACCCTGAGTGCTGGAAAAGCGAGGATACATGGTTGTCGTGGTTGACTCCGAACGCACTAATCCTGAGGATCCTGGAGGAGTGAAATCCAGAGATCTCGGGATTAATGGCGTGAATTCTTCTGTCGGCTTCTTGGCTTTCCTGATATCTTCTAGTTCCTTCACCAACATCTGGTTGGTCTTGTTCTGGCGATCCATCTGTTCCTGTAATCTCTTATAAATAGACAAAAGTTCATTATTAGATACCATAACGGGATCCTGGGGGGATGGTCTTGATCCCAAAAACACTGGAGTAGCAGCTTTCTTCTGAATGTTGTTAGGTTTCTTTGGGATAACAGCAACAGAAGGAGGGGGAGGCATGGAAGTTTTCGTTGAGGATTCTGAGGCAGCGGCAGAAGATGAAACAATCTTGGGCTGTGAAGACATGTTGTGGATATTGAGAGTAGGGTTTCGTTTGAGAATGAATAATGATCAAAGCACCGTTTGCCCCACGGTGGCGCCAAATTGTTTCGGTTAAAAATTAACAACTAACTTTTGATCAAATTAGTTCGTGAGGCTAGGTGCTAAATGGTAAAAAGATCGGACACAAAGATATGATCATGAGGGAAAAAACCCTTGATTATAATAATTTTCGTTTCGGTCAAGAGTTAACAACTTAATCCTTAGTCGAATTTGCTTCTGTTAAGGATTATGAACGTAACTTTTGGTCGAATTAACGCTTGATTATTATGATCGCCGGCACAAAAAACCCCCGGACGGTGAAAACTATCACCGTCAAGTTTATTAATATCGAAAACAAGTGGTTACAAGGGTTGGAGCTGATTAAATATCGAAAGCTAAGTGTTACAATGATTGCTAATAGCTAAGTCGTGAAAGAGTGTGTGTCTCCGATCGATATTATCAGCTCAATATATAATAAGAGATTACAACTGATATCCCAATTATTCAGGAAACCCTAGACTAAGTCATCAGCTAGCCGTTATTGCCCACGTTGTTATTTGACGAAGTTTAAGCAGCATTGTAACATCCTAAAATTTTAATGTTGAATAAAGAAAGTTATGTTTAGTGATTTCGCGTTAATTATTGGATATCGAGTAAGGAGCGGATCATGGACTTGGATTAATTGAGATGGGTTAAATGAGAATGGGCCTTAGGTCCATGGGATTTAAGGGATATAATATCCCCTAAACTCTAAAATATCTTTCATTTCACCATATTCTCTTACACTCCAAAACACACACACCTCACACCAACACCGCCGCCGGCCGAGGGAAGAACCGAGCCAGATCCGAGAGAGAGAGCGATTAGTTGTGATAACAAGTTAAACAAGATCCAAACAAGCTCAGAAAGGTATGATTCTTGATCCTTGAAGTTTAAAGATCCAAGTTTTATAGTGTAGATACGACCGAAAATGGTCGGGAAGCGTAGTGGGTGATGTCGAACCTTAACAAGGGTGTTAAAATCGCCAAAATGCTCAATAAAAACCAAAACAGCGGCTGATCTGGGCAACTTCGCCTGCAACTGGGCAACTTCGCCTTCAAAGCGATAACTTCGCCTTCAAAGCGATAACTTCGCCTGAGGCCAAGTTCGCCTAATTGACAACTTCGCCTAGAGCTAAGTTCGCCTGAGGCTTAACTTCGCCTAAAGCCAAGTTCGCCTGATGACAACTTCGCCTAAAGCTAAGTTCGCCTAAGGTTTAACTTCGCCTAAAGCTAAGTTCGCCTAAGGTTTAACTTCGCCTAAAGCCAAGTTCGACCCCAGCCAGGGGCTCTGCCCCTTGGACCCTGCTAGGGGCTGCCGCCCCTAGACCCCGCTGCCAAGGGCGCTGCCCCCGGACCCCCGTTCGTTGTGGGTAGTAGTTAAGACTAGAAAGATGATATGAGTAGTAATAATTAATTGATACGTATACTTGTTATACAGTCAGCCGTGCACAACTGAAGAAAGGGATTACGATTAACGGTGAACGTAACCGTGTTCAGGTGAGTTTCTAGCCCCATTTATGTGTTATGTTTTCGGGGCTGTGTGCATACTCGATATGTTTGTTAATACGCTTATCCTAAGAGATAAGTGTATGTCTTATGTGAATGATGTGATATGTATGAATGATTGCTTGATGGTACGTGAACGATCTTCGGATATTGCACGTACTGTCAGGTTGGAACGCTAAGTATAAGGTAAGTATGATATGTATGCTTATGTGTATGAATGTGATAAAGTTAATAAAAGAAGGAAAGGATGGTTGTATGGTAACGAAGAGGGAATCGAACCCTACTAATATTCGAGAACTAGGGAACCGAACCCTACTAATATTCGAGGAAAGAGGGACCGAGCCCTAATAATACTCGAGGAAAGAGGGTACCAAGCCCTAATAATACTCGAGGAAGGAGGGTACCGAGCCCTAATAATACTCGAGGAAGGAGGGTACCGAGCCCTAATAATACTCGAGGAATGTAGGGCGTAATGCTCTTTATAACGTAAGATATGAAAGTAAGTTAATACAAAAGAAAGTATGAAAGTAAGAAAGTATGAATGAAAGAATATAAGTTTATGTGTATTGTATAGTGTATGATTAACTAGAACTCACTCAGCGTAGCTGACTTTTAGTATGCACGCAGGTGAGTAGGATGAGGCAGCTCGCTTGAGGAGACACGTGGCACTGAATAAGAGTCTGACATCTGAAGACTTATGATGTTTTAATTTTAATGCTTTAATGTTGAAAGACAAAGGATGTTTTGAGACAAGTTATGAATTATGTAATGTTTTATGAAAGTTTTATATTCCGCGTAAATGTTTTAATTAACTCTGATATTTAGAACTGTGTTTATGAGTAAATCCAACACGAAAGTAGGGCTACCGGTAACGGGGCCTTACAAGCATTCCGTTGCAATCCACGTTCATATAAACATATTTAACACGTGCTCTTATCTGCAAAACAGTTAGATATTATAGGACAATTGAATTAGTCAACTTACCTTTCTCAGAATAACCGCTTGAGTCAATATCCTTAAGTTAAGCTCAATTCCGAGGATAAAAATCCGCACCCAACAGTTACCATGTGAGAATGACATAAATTATTAGTTTTTATTTTTTTGGTAAGCTAGAAACAGTCAAAAAAAAATAGAAATGGTTGTGAGTGGTGGTGTGATAGTGGTGGTGGGCAGCGAGCAGTAAGGTGGTGGTGGATGTGAGGGGCGGGAGCGATTGTTTGTGGTGGCAGGTGGTGTTGGCGTTGGTAAGCGTCGGGTGAAGATTGTGATGGCTAGGAATAATGGTTGGTGGTGGTCGTGGTGGCAGCGGCGGCGGAGACGGGTGGTGGTGGCGGGCGGCGGAGGCGGGTGGTGGTGGCGGGCGGCGGGAGTGATTGTTGGTGGTGGCAGGTGGTGGCGGTGGCGGTGGTAAGCGGCAGGTGATGCTAGGAGCGATAGTTGGTGTCGGTGGTGGGCGGAGATTGTAGGTGGTGGTGGGTGGTTGGTGGCGGCGGTGGAGGCGGGTGGTAGTGGCGGGGGAGACGGAGATGGATGGTGGTGGTGGTGAAAGGGAACCGGGTAGTGGTGGTGGTGGTGGTGGTGGTGGTGAGAGGACAACGGGTAGTAGTGGTGGTGAGAGGACAATGGGTAGTGGTGGTGGAAGGTTGGTGGAGGTGATATAGTGTGAAAGAAGGATCTAATGGAAAGAAACACAATTGGGGTGGATGAAATGAATTTGGGATGTATTAGAGGGAATGGAATGGACATGGTAATGGGTGATTCAATTCCATTGACCAATCAAACACATTTTTTTTTCATTCTATCATAATGATCCATTCAAATCCGCCTCTCATTCATGCATATCATACGATACCTAAGTTTGCCGCCAAAACAAAATGTTGCCAATTAATATTCTAAGTGTCTAACAGTGTAGCTGGATGGGACTTGCACTCTCATACATTAGAAAGAAAAATTCTTATCCAAGACATTGATAGTGTTAGACCGAATTTGTTTGCTACTTTTCGAAAGAATTTGTTTGCTAAGCTGGTATTTAACGTGAAAAGTTGTTGGTTAGGCTTAACGTATTTGGCGACAAAAGCATGGCGACTGGGCAACTTTTTTTTTGGGGGGGGGGGGACACTGCCCTCCAGGCGATATTGGGCGAAATGTGGCGGGTGGGTTTTGTCGCCGGAAGGAGGAACGAAATATTATTATTTTAATAATATGACCGTTGGCAACGGTCAAACAAATAATAATTAAAACAATATATATATATATATATAATATATATAAACATACACATTTTGCTCCTTTTCATATCCATTTCATACACAATTCATACCCAAATTCTTCAAAAAATCTAGCAAAATGAATCATATAAACAACCTGAACCACCCATTCCCTCCTTTCGGTCAATTCCATGGTTCGCAATACCAACCGAACTATCCGTTTCAATTTCCCGACCCGAACCTATACATGTACGCCAACTACCTCACACCCCAAAACTTCATGCCGGCGTTCGGGTCTACACTACCGGAGTCGGAGCCGGTGCCGGAGACGCAAACGGCACGGGCCTCCGGTTCAAGCCAAAAGCCGACCCGTAAACACACAAAAAAAACAACCGGGTGACCCGACGCCGTAACGTGATCCATGCAAGCAATGGGCCGAGAAGGAGGAGGTGGCCCTCGCAAGGGCTTGGATCGTCATTTCGGAAGATCCCGACGTCGGTAAGTTTTTTAATATTAACTAGTTATTAAAAATGTATTTAGTGCTTATTAAAAATATATACTAATTGTGACAAATAATTTTAACTTTTAGCTAACTTTCAAGCCAACGGGATATTTTGGAAGAATATATTTGAAGCTTGGCTCGCGCTAACCGGTAAACCCAAAGAATACCGGGGAAAAGAAGTGGTTCAAGCCCACTGGAAGGGGCTTAATGCCGATTCTAAAAAAATTGCCGGCATATTTAACCGGTTGCACGGGCCCGGTTGGCGTAGCGGGCATAACGACGGCGACATTATATCTCAAGCCTACGCCATTGCGCAAGGCCAAATCGAAGGGCGGTCCGGGAAACCGTTCAAGTATTTCAGATGTTGGGACAAACTACACCATTGCGCAAAATGGAACGGGGGCACCCACCGTTCCGGCCGCCCGACTAGCCGGCTCATCCCGGCCTTCAAAAAAGTCAAAGACATCGTCGTCGACAAACCCGAGCACACCAAACACACCCTCCGATTCTCGTAACTTCTTCGAGAACGAAGTTGTTAATTTAGCCGACGACGAAGAAGTACATGAGTTGCCTCGACCCTGCGAAAGATCGAGAAAAAATAAGGGGGAAGGTTCGTCGTCATCACGATTCAATACGGCGGCGAATGAAAACGTCGGACAATTAAACGAGTTGGTCGACCGTTTGGAAACAAATGCCGCAGGAATAGGAAACGACCTTAGAACATCCGACAAACGCCAAAAAAAGCTGGCCCCGACGTTTGAATTACGTCAAATGAAAGATTGAAGACTACGAATTCCTCAAATCGAAGGGGTTTCACGAGGAGGCAGCATTATTGCATCAATGGGACCTCATCGTCAACACACATAAGTCGTCGCTGCCGGAGAAGTTATTAGGTCGAAGGAAAATATGATATGTCTCCGTACCAAGTTGTCGAGAGGTGGTGGAAGCCGGCGGGTTACTCCCATGTTGGCAGGGTGCAAACGAGCTGAGCTACTCGAGATCAAGTCGTGAAAAAACTTGGTTGAGCCAAGCTTAGACAAGCTCAAGCCCGAGCTCAAGCCTAAAAGCAAGCTCGTTTAACAGATGAGCCTGAGCCCAAGCTTCAAACAAGGTTTATGTGTGAAAAGACAACTCCACCCATGTTTTTAACAGATTAAAAAACGTTAAGTAACGACAAAAAAAAGCCCATCACGTGGTTAATTCCTACAAAACATTGTTGACCATATGTGATGATTTATATAATTAACTCTAAATTTATCTATGCGAAGTGTTGTAAAAATGTTGGGAGGTGGGCTGAGGACTAGCGATTAGTCGGCATTAATCAGATCGGACTTTAATGTATAATATTCAGTTTTATATATACACGCACAAATTTTTATATGTAATTTTCAGTTTTATACATACACAAACATATTTTGGCTGGAATCTCACTTGAAACCGTTGGTTTTTGCTATAATCTCGCGCAAACCGTTGATTTTGGTCGGAATTTCGCCGGAAGCCTCTGTTTTTTGTCAGAATCCTGTTGGAAACCGCCGATTTGGCCGGATTTACCGATTAATTGGCCGACTAGCCCAAAATTAATTAGTGAAGAGAGGACTAATGATTAATCAGTGACTAGTCGAAATTTTTGCAACACTATGGGCAAGAGTCAACCCAAAACTAGTTTTTATTTTATCATTTATGAGAGTATTCCTATCACAAATCATTCATATGGTTAACAAGAAAAAAAACTGAGTTTACATACGAAACTGGAGACAACTGATTTGATTTTGCATAGCTGTTAATCTGGACATAACTGATTTTATATAACTGATATTATCACAAATCATTCAAATGGTTAACAAGAAAAAAAACTGAGTTTACATACGAAACTGGAGATAACTGATTTGATTTTGCATAGCTGTTAATCTGGACATAACTGATTTTATATAACTGATATTCTACTAAAAGAAATCTCAAACCCATCAATAAATAATTATAAAATAGATTCACATAATTATAATTGTGTTATGTGTACATAGTTCTTTTTATTTTCCCTTTTTTGAATGTCTAACTCACACCCTTAAACCTACTTCTAAATTTAAAAATTTAAACAATTGTTTCACACTAGGACTTCAACACTATCACTCAAAAGATACAACATTTCAATACCTTAATATCATTTGAGTTACAAGCGTTTTGCAACACAATTTAAAACAAATTCACTTTCACAACATATTTGCAATAATTAAGCCTGTATATTACAAAACTAATCCATTCAAATAATTATCAAAATATTTTCTATAAAAAGTGGGCTGCTTTCTTTCAGCTCATTTTATCGATCGCCAAGATTACGGGGAACAAAATAAGCCTTTCTACTAATAAAAATGTTACCTTACATAGATTTAACTTATATATACCTTTTAGTTGTAACAAAACAATGTACCATTTGTCCCAACAACGTACTGTTATCCATTCCAATCCATGGGTTTGTCACAAGAGAGAATGCTAATTCAGTCTTTCATAATTCTTGTCATGTGTATGTGTCAAATAACTTCTCGAACCGTGCGTGACGCATACATGTCACAAAAGCATGATCTCTGGACTGCTCAGTTTGGTCGTGTGTACGAAACTTATGCGGAACACGAAATGCGGTTCAACATATTCAAGAAAAATGTTGAATTCGTAGAGTCATTCAACTCGTTTGGAGATCGGTCTTACAAGCTGGCTATCAACCAATTTGCAGACCGAACGACGAACGAGTTCAAGACCTATTTTATGGGGCACAAGAAGCCATATAATTTGAAGTCACAACTAACATCGTTTAAATATGAAAGTGTGAGTGAAGTGCCAAGTAGCTTGGACTGGAGGGAGAAAGGGGCCGTTACAGAAGTCAAGAGTCAAGGCGCATGTGGTAATTAAACCATGTTTTATATTTAATTTAATTTTTTTATAACAACATGTTCAGTCTGATATTGGTTTCTTAAATCTAAAAACATGTGGTGCATTGTTGTTGTTGTTCAAAAAAATTATTATTGTTGTTATATTATTATTATTTTTATTTCGATATACATTTACAGAAATGAGATATACTCAAAATAACTTGTAATTTAATTTTTACAGGAAGTTGTTGGGCGTTTTCGACAATCGGTGCTGTGGAAGGAATGTCTAGGGGGATTTAAGGAAAATGCCTTTGATTATATTGCTAAAACTGGTATAAATACCGAAACTGGCTACCCTTACGATGCAGCCAATGAAACATGCAACATGGTTTATGAGGCAAATCGCGCAGCTAGCAACCGGTTTTGAAATGGTACCGCCCAACAATGAAACAGCGCTGCTTAATGCTGTGTCCCAGCAACCGATATCAGTATCCATCGATGCAAGTTGTGACGAATTCAGCTACTACTCAAGTGGTGTTCTTACAAAATCTTGCGGTACAAATTTAACCCATGATGTTACATTGGTTGGGTATGGAACATTTGATGGCATCAAGTATTGGCTAGTGAAGAACTCATGGGGCCCTGAGTGGGTATGGATGGATATATGATGATGCAGCGTGATGTGAATGCCACTGAAGGACTGTGTGGAATCACACTGCGATCATCGTTCCCAACGGCTAAATCGCTTGTTAATTAGTCTAGAACATTGCAACTCTGATCATAGAAAATGATCAAATTGGTAGAGTAGCTTAAGAACTGATTGTAACAAAGATTATATTGTTGCATTCTGGAATCAAATTACTAACTTTCTCTATTCTTTTTGCTTTTGAATATTTAACCAAGAACTTACTTGAAATATTAAGATCTTAATTAGCTAGTATAGTAATACGACTCTTATATGTGTTGTATGAGTCAACACACTTTAAAATTAAACATTAAAGTATGTTTTGTATAAGTCAAGTATATTAATATCAAAGAAAACTTCAGCAAATGGCTGCTTAATTAGCGTTAAACCGGCATTAACTGTTTTGATCGTGTTGTTAACTAACTTAATTAACTAAGGTAGCGTTTGGTATGCATTAATGACAAGGGGAATGGAATGATTCATTACGTGGGAATGAAGAAAGTGGTGTTTGGTTACTCAATGGAATGGAATCATCCATTACACATGGAATCACATTCCATCAAAACCATTCCTTCCCACCCTCCTTTTTTTTTCATTCCATTCCTCCCTCACCCAGCTTTCTCAACATCACCACCACCTACCAACAACCACCACTACCATCGCCGCCACCACCAACCCCTGACCGCCACCGTCGCCACCACCACCACCACCTTACCACCAACGCTACCACCACCACCTGACCATAACCACTATCACCACTGTCGCTGCCTAACCACCACCGCTGTCGTCGCCACCCTATCATTGACATCACTACCCATTATACTATCGCCACCCCACTACCACAACCACCCCGCCTAACCGCCACCATTTTTTTCACTGGAGCTATCACCACCACCGTCACAATTCCAGTTTTTTTTTTTTTTTTGTAAAAAAAATATATTTTGGGATAGAAATATTTTTTTTATTTCTATTTCATTGCTATAGTTTTTTTGAATATCAAACAACATAAAGTAATTATTCATTTCATTCTCATAGGTTAACCAAACAAGACAAAAGAATGGTAATGATCTATTTCATTCCTTTATTCATTCCATTCCATCTCTCAATCCATTCCCTCTTCATTCCATTACTTCTAACCAAACATACCCTAAATTACATATAATAGTACGTGTACAATAATTAAGATTGTGATATGATTACATAAATCGATTCGATGTCATAAGGTGAAAATAAAGAAACCACTGAACCATGTCCATAAATTTTGTTTTTAAAACCATATTTGAAAACACTAATAGGTGAGCCCGCGCGTTGCGGCGGAGACACAACAACAACGACTTGGTCATCCTGAGTTTGGTTTGAGGTGAAGACGTGACGGACATTCGACGGCGTCGATACTTTCACATACATACAAAATAAAATTGTCTTACTAATAAATAAAATAAAATTGTATTATATATATAATACATTTTTTTTCGTGCTTTGCGACGAGTATGTAATTATCAAATTGTCTTAGTATGTAATTATCAAATTGTCTTACTAATAAATAAAATAAAATGTATTATATATATATATATATATATATATATATATATATATATATATATATATATATATATATATAATAAATGAAACCTTTAAAAGCTCCTTATTTTTTCTCAAGCCAGCAAATTGCTTTATTTGTAAATGAATGTTTCTCATGCATTTGACCCGAATTCATGTGTATGGGTCTCACCAAACGCAGATTACCTTAAACGGGTTATAACATCCCATTAAATTAAAAATTCATCTCATCATATATTTGATATGAAAATTCCTATAATATAGGGATATATTAAAAATTAATATCCTATTTCAAAAACATATTTTTATTAATAAACAATTTCATAATAAAAAATAAGCAGATCATGGGTCTCACCATTACGTAAAATTTGTTTGGACATTGTCCCATTCTCATATATCTACATATATCAATGTATATACATTTGAATACAATACAAGAGGTGAGCAAAGTTTTACCAGCAAACTTTCTACAGACATCGTGATCAATTTGTTTTTTTTTTCATAGTGATTTGTATATAATAAAGTCAATTTTGAATCATTATATTCACATTAAAATCTTTTACATGTTGAATTATAAAATCTTTGTGAATGTCTTGAACTAAGTGTACTAATTTCCATGACTATGCTGATTCAACCGTTAGGTTAAGCAGTCAAAGCAGTCAAAGAAAAGACAAACGACATGATAGCGTATAACGTGTCCAAAATTGATTCGATTAACAATACGGGGTTTTTTCAATATAACCTAAATCAAATGCAATTTCAAATCATAAATCATGTAACAGGGAACATTTTGGGTCTCATAATTAGTTATTTTGGGTTGCATCATGCAATGTCAAAAGGATGCGTTAGTAACTTGAAAGGTATTAGTTGGTGCCAAAGGTTATCAACGTTTTATGTTTTGGTGACACAAGTGAAAGCCAATTGGACAAAAACTATATGATTTAAACTACAAAATAGACAATGATAGAGACAAATGCAGCATCCCAATTCTTCAACTATTGCTTTAAAACAATTAAAAGTAACCATCTTCATTTCCAATTAAATGACATCCAAAATCAATTACATAAACCTAATCCAGAAATGTAACATAACATCTTAAGTTGTAAATGGTATAATCATCATTTATCAGTTCATTAAACTTCACTTCTAAGCTGTATACTTAATTACTCCAGCTACACATATTTGCACTTATTTTAGTTTTCATGAAATTAAGATATTGTAAAATGTAAAAACCGCCCTTGATATGCATAACCTCTGTAGCGTGGACTGACAGCCATAAGTATTTCCTCATCAGTAAGAGCATGACGAAAGTGACAACGGTGACCATAAGGGCAGACATTACCAGCAAGAACCATACGACAGACCTCGGATTTGTAGCGCGGGTGCCTAAGCACAAGACGCAGCTCACTTATTCCATGTGCCAAGTGGCAGTTATCTCCATAAGGACCGGTTCCAGTCTCCTGCAACTTGTTACACAGCTCGGTTTTCGACATTCGCTGGTTGTAGACATCAAACCCCAATCCTTCTGCAGCTCTCTTCTCCCCGAGCACATGCACACGTTGCTGTTGAAATCATAATTATAGCAACTTGCTTTATTAGGTAAGGTTAGAAAAAAATGAATAAAGGAATAAAGGATTCTTCCATTTTAAGCAACATACATGAATTTAATTGTAAACTGTAAAGTAAAATGTGCAGAATATGAATGTATATAATCCACATGAATTTTGTGATGGATTCTGGTTTAAAAGTTTATTCGTTGTGTTTATGAAATTGACTCATGAAAAGTTAAAATTACTTAACAAAATTGACTAATGATATCTAATTCTATGAGTGAATAACGGAAATCTGATCTAAATTAATCATATAACAAGTAATGACTGTAAGAATCCCGACTAACAACTTAGCGATTGACCTAACGGAGCATTGGGGATCTGTTGATGAGTCTGTCGTTGAGGCAGAATTGACTTCAAGTATCCTTTGTAACGAACCGTAATGCTTTTAGGCATCGGAACTCTCTCGCTATTGTGCCTCAGGGACTGATTCGGTTCAATCTCACACGTTGGACTCACACTCGGAAGCGACACACGACTCTCCGAAAACGATGCTCCAATGCCAAGCTGACTAAACTCTCCAATCAAATTCGAAGAACTAAAATAGTTCTGCTGCCGCTTCGCCTTCGAGAACAGACTCAACCACTGCACCAAATCCGTATTCGCAGCATATAGAACAAACAAATAAATAGAAAGTAACTAACATCTTTGGTGTCAAATTTGCATGAGAATAGCACTTTTACATCTTTGGTGTTATAACAACAAGCTTCCTTTTACATTTCTGTTAAATAACTACAATGGTTCATACAAATTGGTCACTTATTCCTGAATTGCTAAGGTTCGTTATGTATGCATGTGTTTATGCAAATAGATAAGTTTAATCCCCAATCATGTTAGTGAAGGGAGCCTTTTGTTATAATTTTTTTTCCCCGAAAATCGGTCAATGCATAATAGGAGTATGTCTTCAGAACTGAACTCATAATCTAATTGTAAAGGTCCACAGCCCACTTGATTTTATGCTTTAATCCTTGGTCATTGCCATTGGACGGCTTTGGTAATGTAACTATGGAACTTGTTTTATAGAACTAACTGAAATATAATGGCACGTACACCCTTAACATATGGGATGTTGGGGGGGGGGGCGTTCAAAAGACTATAAGATCTTACTGGAGAAACTACTTTTGAGCAAACTGATGGACAAACTTAAACATTTAAATGCAATAAGAAGTGACCCAATATTAGAAAACACAAACGGGTCTTACTTAAACATATGTGAATCTATAAAAGTAAATGAACCCTAAAATCAGAATTAGACAACCGAACAAGAGAAATAACAACTATGTTTACTGTCAACATGGATAAAATATTTTACCTGAGTGATGATGTTGTTCACCACCGTGCATATTCACATAGTACCATTATCAACGGATGACCAACATAAATATCATATTCGTTTGCTGCCATTGTCATCATCACCCATGCTCACCTAAACTGAAAATCACAGTCGAATCTTATTGCTAGATATAAAAATAGGGCAAATGGTTTAACTTGAAGGAAATATAACAGATATAAATTAACAAAATTGGGATTCAACAAAATTAGAGAAATTGGAATGTAACCAGGCTAATTAAAAAGAGATAATGCTCGTTGTTCAAAGGGTCTGTGAAAGCACTGACATCCCTCATTACACCATGTTAATGCCAAATGCAATTAGTACATAGTCTAACCTAACTAATGTTAGCTGGAGATCAATTAGAATTGACAGTGTTTTAGGGCTTCTAATTGATTTCATATACAGTAGTAATCATTGAGAAGAATCATACCTAATCGTTAAAATTGGAGGAGCGAGTTGAGAGAATGTGTTGAAACAGAGTGTCTGGGGTGAATTTAACAGAGACATGAATTAATGATGTAATTGATGGAGTAATCTGTAACATTAAAGGCATAATGTCGAATACAATGGTGCCAGAGGGTTAATGCATTTAAATGCAATAGCGTCTTTGGAAGAGAGAGTGTGGAATTTGAAAAGTTGTATAGATATTTGGATCTTTAAGGAACTAGTAGTATTCTAATTTATAATCGTTCTTTTTTTGTGAGATGGAGACTCACCTTATTCTACATTAACATGTAGATTAATGTATTTAGTTGCAACTGTTTCCCTTTATCTTCCTCGGTTCGATTCTTGAACATGCGGTTCCTTCAAATTTTATATATAAACCTTGTAGTCGTAGCTGTTCACATTTCTATCTAAATCCGGTACGTGTAGAAAGTTTTATCGAAAACATTTAAGCTAATTTCTCCCAGCCAATCCCTGGACGAGTAGAAAATTATTCTCTCCAGTGAGGGTTCGACACAAAAGGTGTCTTCTATATTTAGAAAACATGATTTAAAACAGGTATATTAGTTTTAACTTGAAATGAACATGCGATGTGTCGTTCCATAAACCTATGTTTGTTCCGGCAAAGACGTGAACTTCAAAGTTTCATCTTTTCCTGTTTGATCCATAGTTCACAACTTCATGGATTAATTAATGCAGCAGCTTCGTCACGTTCTTTAAATCCATAGTCTGCGAATAAGTGGCCTTGCATTTTGCAATGGTAGCAGTATCTGAGTTCCATTCTCTTGTCTTGTTTCCATTTGTGGTGAACCAGAACGTTGATGATCGCAAAATCTTTCCCTAATGTATCACTCTGATACCAATATGTTGGATATAAAATAGAACTAATATAATTTACACTATGCATAGTAAGAATAGAAATCGGTTCTAATGAACAATATGAATATTACAATACAATTAAAAGAAATATATGCATGAGTGTATGAGGGTTAACACAACCATAACATGCGGCTTAACGTTAAACCGACATCAACTGTCTTGTGCATTAAATGATCATTAACTAACTTAATAAACTAAATTGCATATAGTAGTGCCCGTTAACAAATATAATTAAGGACCTAATTACATAGATGTGAAGATTAACACCATTAGTTTCTCCATTATTGAGTTGTTATTTAAGTTGTTATTTTTCATCTCGTGTATATATTCTAGGGCTTGTAACAACTTTTTGTGTAATGAAAGATTACACATTTCTCTCTCAATTACATGGTAGCAGAGCTGTCATAGCTCCCCGATCCTTCGTCTATGATTCTTTCATCTTCAATTTCCTCTCAGTTCTGATCTAATTGATTCTTTTGTTCATGTTCATTCTTTCAATTTCATTCCTGATTTCTCAAATTTTTGGACAACCTAAAACAAATCCATGAGGCGATAGTGGTTCGTCCAGGCCAAAACAGACAATATTATAGTGCGACGGTAGATGGCCTGTTACACTTTGTTAATACCCTGTTACCATTTCCTTGTTTACCACATCATTTTTTCCGCCTATGTTGAAGCCCCACAACTCGTAGTCTGATATTATGGTTAATTGAGGAAGATGAAGTGTATTAAAAAGGTTTAAACTTTAAATTACCTTGGCTCGTTGGATAGACCTACATCTTTTTTAGTTGTATGTCTTGAGGCGTAACTTTACACTCTACACTTGCCTAATTTTTTTATATGCAAACTTAGTATTTTCATAAGAAAATTTAGGTTAAAATAAACTAATAAATTCAAGTCATTGGCTGCATCATATGCCACATCATCATAAATGAATGAGGTTAACGATCTATATGACTGAGATTATTGTTGATAACAAAATTAAAAATTAGGATTATTAGTAGTTAGGTTGTTAGCATATATTAATATTGACCATGGTTGATAGTTGTATAACTAAAATCAAAATTTTCAAAAATAAAAATAAGTAGAGGTAGAGATTGAGACTGAAATTGAGATGGAGAATTAAACATGAAGACAAAGATAAATTTAAAAAATATAAAAGTAGTATTTGTTTAAAAGTTTTCATTGTTCGTAACTAATAACAAACAACGATAATAATTAACATGATTATACATTATATAGATAATAATTAACATGATTATACATTATATACTAAAAAACACACTTTTTATAAAATTTATTTTTGATACAACTCGGTTACATATGTTTGTTTATTGAAATGTCGATGAAAGTAAATGTTAAAGTCAACAATAAAAATTGAAAATAATTTATTTTGAGTAAATTCGGCTTCATTAAAATTAGTTTATGTTTGAATTTTGACTAAAAGTTTAAAAAGTACCAAGTAATTATTTTTTTAAAACTAACGAGCATAAGTTATTAGTGAAAAATAAATTTATGGGTCAGCCTAAACGTACCCTACGTGGTTGTTTGTCATAATACCCTTGAAATCATATAATTACCAAATTAGCACAAAAATAAAGATTTTATATTATTTATTTACAAGTTGTGTTTTTTTTTATGATTTCGAGTTTAGGGTTTTAGGGTTCGAGTTTCGGGTTTCGGGTTCGGGTTTCAGGGTTTAGGATACAGGATTTAGGGTTCGGGTTTTCGGGTTTTGGGTTTAGGGTTTCGGGTTTAGGGTTCGGGTTTAGGTTTCGAGTTTCGGGTTTAGGTTTTTGGGTTTAGAGTTTATGGTTTCGGGTTTATGGTTTAGAGTTCGGGTTTAGGGTTTTAGGTTTTTGAGTTTCGGGTTTATTTTGTAAAAGATAAAGAGGTAAAATAAGGTTATTATAAATATATATACTATTAAAATTAAAAAAATAGATATTATAAATATTTACAATATTAATACTAAAAAAGATAAATTAATAGTAATACTTGATAGTTTTTAATTTGATATATGAGTGGAGATTATTAAGTGGAAAAAATGTTGTAGGGACTAATATGTACATATATAATGTTAAGAGGTAATAGTAATTTATCTAATAAGTTAAGTGTGGCGTATATTTAGTAAAAATGGTGTAAAGAGGGATACATTTAGCAGCACCTAAAATTATTCATGACCATAAAATTTTATATTAATTAATTTTGAGTTGAATTTGCTTCATTAAAATTAACTTATGAATGTTGACTAATAGTTAAAAGGTGCCAAGTAATTACATTTTTAAAGCCAAAGAGCAAAAGTTATTAATGAAATATAAAATTGTTCATGACCATGGAACTTTAAATTAATTAACAAAGTCATTAAAATTAATATTACTTGAATGCTGAAAAAAAAAATTAAACCACACCACTGTATTTACCTTTTTTTAATGTCCAGTAAATTCATTTAATAATATAAATGGAAAGCAATTTCCATCTACAATGTGAGATTAGAGGTGCACAAATCGGTTTTTTTAAAAAAACCGGTTCGGTTATTAACCGGACCGGTTTTTTTCGTCCTGGAAAAAAACCGGTTCGGTTAATAACCGGTTTTTGTGCATGAAAACCATAACCGGTCAAACCGGTTACGACCGGTTTGGGAACCGGTTAGAACCGGTTAATAAACCGGTTTTTTTATTAACCGGTTTTTTAATAACCGGTCTAACCGGTTAACCGGTTTTTTTTTTTTTTTTTTTTTTTTAAATAACCATTATTTTTTCACAGTATAAACAAACCGGTAACTACAAGGCAAACCGGTAACTACAAGCATTAAATCGTTATCGCATATTCGTAACTCAAAAATACATAACTTTCATTTATAGCTTTTACATTAAAAATACAAACATTAAATCGTTATCGCATATTCGTAACTCAAAAATACAAACATTAAAGAATGCTTAGACACGATTACATTAACAACTTGCTGTTTCTTACTCATTATTTTCATCGCTACCCGATCCCGAGCTATTCCTTAGGTAATCGTCGTACGCGGCTTCTTCATCGGTCATTGGTTGAGTGTGTCCTTGATTGACCTCGTCTTCATACAAGCCCGCCTCATAGTCCATTTCCCCCTCGAGTGAGCGTTGATGTTGTGCCCTATCTAAAGCGTCCAAGTAATCCTTGTAGCAAATAGACATCTCTACAGCTGGTGGAGTGAGTCGAGTCCTCCTAATCGATATAACCCTGCCAGAAACAGAAAAAGCAGACTCCGAAGCTACCGTGGAAGCTTGGACCGTTAGTAAATCTTTGGCCATGGCGGCGAGGATCGGAAACTCATCCTCCTTACCTCTCCACCAAGCCAGCAAATCAAGACTTCTAAATTCATCTGGAGTCATGTGTTTCACAAAGTTGGTACCACCATACCTTCCAAGTTCACTGCTTGGGGTGTTTACCTTTTGACGTTTACCGGCGTCTTCCCAAATCATGTAGTACATCCCCATTTCAAGGTCGGTTTGGGATTGGGATTGGGCAACAGCTCTTAACGAGTCATGAATTTGGGAAGACGACCCGTATTTTGTAAGGTAAACATCATACATGTTAGACAAGGTGGTGTTGAAAGCATTCTTTAAAGTTTGGTTATAATAGGGGTTTTGATCGTCGTTTAACTCTAGCTCATCACAAATTTTTTCTATTAAAGCTTCAACACCACCAACATTTATGCAAGGGTTTAACGCAGCAGCACATGTCAAAACAGCGGGTAGTTGTTGAAAATATTTTCTAAATTTTTCTTTCATTTTTACACCCATATCAAAATAAGGTGCACCCCTACAATGAAGTTCACTCAACTTTGTGCACATGACAGCAATTTTTGGTAAAGCAATGGGGCTTGTTGGATAGTAAACCCCGGATAAACTTGTTGTGCAAGATTTAAAAATTTGAAGTACCTCCGTAACGATCTCAATCAATAACCAGTTTCTAGGATCGTACGGTGCACATTTACCCCTACTTGACATTATTTGATGAAACGCAACTAGTGATTCTTTTTGTTGGATGGCTTTCTCAAACATATCACAAGTCGAGTTCCATCTTGTTGGACAATCCCAATTGGGCCCCAACCATTGACAATTAGCTTCATCACAAAATTTTTTGTATCTTGAAAATGTTTTATTGTTGCTAAAAACATCTCGTAACATTCTTTTAAAATTGTTTCTTTGCGTTTCGATCACGTTTAACCCATCTTGCACGGCCAAGTTGATAATATGTGCAATGCATCGGCTATGAAAAAACGCTCCATCACAAATAGGTTTATACTTTAATTTTAAATGGCCAACCGCGGCCGTATTGTTGGACGCGTTATCAAACGAAATTGAAAAGATTTTATCTTCAATCTTGTATTGTCGAATGACTTTATCCAAGAGTTTAAAAATATTTCTGCCCGTGTGCGGGTAATCAAACAATTGAAACGCAACGGTTCGTTTCATCATTTGCCACGACCCGGGGTCAACCCAATGAGCCGTCACACAAATGTATGAGTCGGGCGAACCATTAGGTACCGACCACACATCCGTTGTTAAGTTTACACCAGTTTGTAAGTTTGAAAAGTATGAAATTAGTTCGGATTTAGCGTTTTTCCAAGCTTTAAGACAATCTCTTCTAAGGGTCGAACGACTTACGTGTTGGTAGCGTGGTTGAACATACTTTTGCATCATCGACGTGAATTGAGGGTTGTCGAAGTGGTTGAAAGGAAGTGTATTTTGAATCACAAAGTTTGAAAACTGTTGACGTACCTCTTCAAGGTCGTACGTAAACACCGTTCCTTGATTCGTCATCTCCGGCTGCGAACTACTTCCCGATTCGTCCTTCAAGGCCTTGCAAAAGGGCCTTTGTACATGCGCTCTTAAAGTGGAGTTTGCATCTTTGCCATAAAACTTCAAACAATGTTTGCATCGAGCTTTTTGGGTACCGTTAGACATTTCGCATAGGTCGAAATGATGCCAAACATCTTGGTTTCGTTTCGTGGGGATGACCCGAACGACCGTTTCTCCCGTGTTCGAGGCACCCATGTTGACGGATGAAGCAGCACTTTGGGAGGCCATGATAATCGACTACGAAATAAGAGCGTATGGAGTGGTAATGTGGTACAATTGAGCGTGAGATAACAAAATAATCGCGTATGTAATAAACGTTTAGAGTGTTTGGAGTTGTATAATCGAGTGTGATCTAACCAATACCCAACCTAAGCTATATATAGATGTTTGTGGGGGTAAAATGGGAAAAAAAAAAACGGTCAAAAATAAGAAAAAACGGCTATATGGCCGTTACTCAACGGGAAAAAACCGGTTTTTAACCGGTTAACCGGTTTTTTTATAACGGTCAAAAACCGGTTTATAAAAAAACCGGTTAACCGGTTTTTCTAATAACCGGTTATTAAAAAAACCGGTTTTTTAAAAACCGGTTATTAAAAAAAACCGGTTTTTTTTAAAACCGGTTATAAAACCGGTTTAGGCTCCAAATTGTGTAACCGATATACAAACCGCCGGTTTGTAAACCGGTCAAACCGGTTTACAAAAAACCGGTTTTCTTAAAAACCGGTTTCCGGTTTAAACCGGCAAACCGGTTCGAGGACCGGTTTTTTTGACCACCTCTATGTGAGATTGGGGGGAATTTTCTCAAAGCAGAGATTGCGGGGAATTATTCATGCCGTTGACTGTTGAAGAGCCACACACCCAGCAAATAATAATAATAATAGTATTTTTAATAACTTATGTCTTATCAATATTAGATTTAAATCGATCGTTTTCACGATCCTTTAATGTAGTTTTGATCGGCATTAATTATTAACTTATAATTTAACACTAACATATATTTCAATATTTAATATGAAAGTTAATTTGCCAATTAATTAGTGACATTCCCCTACAACATTTAACACTAATTACTCACCATTAATGTAGTTTTGATCGCCTTCAATAAAAACATGATAGTGTGATCGTTTCAAAATTAAATAAATAATAATAAAAATGATAAAAGATTGATATATTGTAACTAAATGCATATTTTCGTAATTAATGTAAGTGCTCGCGCGTTGCTGCGAGTTCACGCATGTTATCGACTCGTATTGGTTTGTGGCGTTTGGTGTGGTGTGTAACGGGTTATCAGTGCGAACGAGCCACCACATATTATTATGGTTTGTTGAATGCTTTTTGTTTTTTATTGGTATGGGGGGTTCTCACAAAAGTATTAACATATGCATATATGCATATATATATATAGTGTTTTGTGATATATTTGTTGATAAAGTACGTTTGCGGGTTTTGTAAGGATTTAAAGGGGATGATAAAGCTAGAAAGTCAAAGTTTGTAAGAATATAAAATCTTTATAATGGAGTTGCTAGAGTCTTGGCATAAATAATGACGTTTTGTCCTTGATAGTACAACAAAGGATAGTACAATTCGTTGCCATTCTTACCTGTGTATATCTCATTAGTAAATCCATCATCTGATATGACCATAAACATGCCGATTGTATTGATGTATGTTATGGTCAACCCTAATAGTATAGGAATTATTGGGGTGGGGGTGAGGTGGGGGTAATCATATTTTTGTCCATGTGTGACGTGTCATCTTCTATAAATTTAAGGTTTAATACGATAAACCGTGATATGTTGAGGTCGTTGTGAATGACAACCAAGAGTCCATTCGAGGCTTTTGTTGGAAGTTTTGGGAAGGTCGTGTTAGTAAACTTCTCTGTGTGAGTATCAAAAGCGAACAACTGAACACGTGTTGGAAACCGCCGATTTTGGCCGGATTTGACCGATTAAGTGGCCGACTAGCCCTGAAGAGAGGACTAGCGATTAATCAGTTACTAGTCGGGATTTTTGCAACACTATCTATGGGCAAGAGTCAGCCTAAAACGAGTTTTTATTTTATCATTTATGAGAGTATTCCTATCACAAATCATTCAAATGGTTAACAAATATACAAAATTGAGTTTACATACGAAACTGGAGATAACTGATTTGATTTTACATAACTGATAATCTGGACATAACTGATTTTGTATAACTGATATTCTACTAAAAGAAAGCTCAAATCCACTAATAAATAATTATAAAATAAATTCACATAATTATATATATGTTATGTGTACATAGTTCTTTTTTATTTTTCCTTTTTTTGAATGTCTAAACTCACACCCTTAAACCTGCTTCTAAATTTAAAAAAATTAAAATTTTAAACAATTTTTTCACTCTACGACTTCAACACTAGCAGTCAAAAGATACAACATTTCAATACCTTAATATCATTTGAGTTACAAGCGTTTCGCAACACAATTTAAAACAAATTCACTTTCACAACATATCTATGCATACTATTAAAGCAAGCAATAATTTTAACTTGTCAAATTCTAGGGCCTCCACATCATTGCCACCTAGATGTCACATATAGACTATTACTTAAAATACCAACCGACCCATTTAAGGTTATTTTCTCGCGGGTCTTGGATATCCATTTAACCCATTAACCCGGAACTTCAAATACTCTATTTTAGTTTAATTTCGTCTGCTGCCGCTATTCAGAAACCCTAATCGCCGCTCTAATCCTATTATTTCCAGTTATTCTTTCCGATTTAAGGTAAACTTTTATAAATTAATTTCCGGCAACCATATTATTTTTTCCGGATATTATTTCTTCTAACTTTTTTATGTTTATTCTCATTGTTAACTGATTTTATTAAAATAAAATCAGTTTAGGTTGTAAATCATAAACGGGTATTCTACTTATATGTGGACGCTTTACGTTATTCCGGTAAGATTTCCGTTAAGTTATTTCCTGCTATGTCGTATACCTATAACAATTGTTGGTTTACATTATTTCAGGTTATTTACCCGTTTAATTTTCTGAATATTTCATTTGTGTTTGTTAATAAATATCTTATATTCCATTGTTAAGTTTTTTTCGGTAAGTTTTTCCTGGAAGATTTTCCGTTAATTTTTTTCCGGCTATGTTTTATACCTATAACAATTGTTGCTTTACATTCTTTCAGGTTATTTACACGTTTAATTTGCTGAAGATTTCATTTCAGTTTGTTCATCAAATTCTTATATTCTATTATTACGTTTTTCCGGTAAGAATTTCCTGTAAGTTTTTTCTGTAACATTTTCCGTATATCAATATTAATATTATTTTTTATTATTTCAGGTAACATTATTCGGTAACATTTTCCGGTAACATTTTCCGGTGAGTGTCACGGCTTATACAATCTTTTTTTCCGGCTTATACAATCATTATTTCAGGTTATTAATTATTAATATTGTTTCTTATTATTTCAGGTATTTGCCGACTCATATAATTTAATTTAACGGAATGATTATGAGTTTATAGTATGTATAGATTTTAATATTAATGTTGATGTATATTTTATTTTGTTAATTATTAATTGTTAATATTCATGTATATTGTTAATATTCATGTACATATTTTATTTGAATTATTAATTGTTAATATTAATGTATAGATTTGGAGACTATATTTTTTTTCCTGCGTGTTTTAATCTCATTATCGGAGATCCGAAATAAAATATCAATTATCTCATTAATACTATTTATTTTGTTTGACTTTCCTTATTGTTTTAAATAACTTCATAAACATAAATATTATAATTTAATTATCCCATTAAAACATTTTTTATTCTTTGACTTTCCTTAATTTATAAACAAACCGATGTTAAAGTTAATTTGAATTATTTCTAATTAATTATTTTGTAGTCAACGTGAATAATAAACAATTATTTTTATAATAACAATAAATTAATTAAAATGTTATATTATTAGTTCAAATATTAAAGTTTAAACGTTAATATTAAAGTAAATAAGTTAATAAGGAAGTATGTAAATCATTAGATTTAAATACATTAAATTAATTACTTCTTGGTAATTAAGGTAATCCATATATATTGAATATTAAATTTGAATTAAATTCTAAAAATAAGTATTCATATATTTTTGGTATAAGTATCCAAATATCAAACCAACAACGAGTTTTTGGGTAAGACTTACTTTTAAACATTAAATGTTTTTCATTTTTAAAACAATTACTATTTTATCATATATTTCCTTTATATTAATGTTAAAGTTTATTTTTTTGTTTGTTTGTCTTACAGTCAATCATCTTCAGATACCGACATTTATGAAAATTATATTATTAATTATCTCAAGGAAATGTTAGACTCACAAAATCCATTGGTTCAGGCATATCGTATGGTACGTGATTCTTTTAAAAAAAATCCTCAGATTGATTTTAAGCTCCGCATTGTTGGAACAAGGAAATACGATGCTAGGACTTATAACTTACCAACGGCCTCTGAGGTTGCCGCTCTTATTGTTGGAGATATTGGTGATGCCATGGACAAGAGAGATATAATAGTTAACTCTAGGTCCGGTGGTCTTCGACGAATTAGTGAACTCCATCCTTCTTATACTCCACTTCAATTTCCTTTGCTTTTTCCTTTTGGTGAGGATGGTTATAAGGTAGACATTGCTCATAGGAATGTTGATTCTTCATCTACGGGTGCCCGTAAGAAGTGCACGATGCGAGAGTTCTTTGCATATAGGTTACAAGATAGGCCGAACCAATTCTCACTACCCTTAAATGGAAGAAGGCTTTTTCAGCAGCTTTTGGTTGACAAATATACCATTGTTGAGAGTCAAAGGTTGCATTTTATACGTGGAAAATAGAGTGAACTTCGGTCTGACACCTACGAAAGCCTTCGAAACCTTAAGACGGCAGGGAATTCAGATGTTTCAACATCTGGGCAGCGTGTAATTCTTCCATCTTCTTTTACTGGTGGTAGTAGATATATGATGCAAAATTACTTGGACGCTATGTGTCTTTGTAGATGGTATGGTTATACAGATTTTTTCATTAATAATTACGTACAATCCCGGTTGGCCAGAAGTCAAACGCTTTTTAAAGGATACCAATTTAAATTATGAAGACAGGCCAGATATACTATGTCGGATTTTTAAAATGAAGCTTGATTCAATGATTAAGTTGTTGAAGGATAAGTCTTTGTTTGGAAAAATTAAAGCAGGTTCAGTTTCGATTTGATTTTTTTCATATTTTGTTTACTTTTTTTTTCAAGATATTTATTTAATTTTATTTATGCTAATTCATTTGTTTGATTCCAGCTGCAGTCGTTTATACAATTGAGTTTCAGAAACGTGGTCTGCCTCATGCCCATATTTGCTTATTCATTCACCCAGAGGATAAAATTCACAATCCATCACATATAGATAATTTTATTTCATGTGAAATTCCAGACAAGGTAACTGAACCAGACCTATACCATACCAGCTTGTGTCAGATCATATGCTTCATGGTCCTTGTGGTGAGGCTAATTCAAGTTGTAGCTGCATGATTGATAGAGAATGTTCAAAGAATTTCCCAAAAAGATTTCAAAGTGAGACAAGTATAGATTCCAAAGGTTTTTCGATTTATAAAAGAAGAGACAATGGACGTTACGTCGTTAAAAAAGGTACAAATCTAGATAATAGAAGTGTTGTGCCTTACAACAAAATTCTGTTACGAAAGTATCAAGTCCATATAAATGTCGAGTGGTGCAATCAAGAAGGATCAATCAAGTATTTGTTTAAATATATAAATAAGGGCCCAGATCGAGCTACAATTTCCCTTGTCCAAAATAACTCTGCCGACGATGAAGATCCTAAAGTAGATGAGATTAAAGCTTTTTACAATTGTAGATATCTTTCTGCATGTGAGGCTGCTTGGAGAATATTTGCTTTTGATGTTCATTACAGGGTCCCCGACTGTTACGAGACTTCCTTTTCATTTACCTGGTCAACAACAAATAATTTATGGTCCTGAGGAAGATATTGAAGACGTTCTTACCAAGACTTCCAATTCAGTTTCAATGTTTACTGGTTGGATGGAAGCAAATAGAAACTACGAGCATGCAAGGAAGCTATCATATGTTGAGTTTCCAACACAGTTTGTATGGAAAAAAACATCACCACCGAAATGGGTAGAAAGGCAAAATGGATTTGCTATTGGTAGAATTCTTGCCGCACCTGCATCATTTGACGAGGCCTACTACTTAAGAATACTTTTAAACAAGGTTAAAGGACCGAAATGTTTTGAAGATATTCGAACAGTAAATGGTTTTGTTTGTGATTCTTTTAGAGATGCATGTTATAGAAGAGGGCTTTTAGATGATGATAAGGAGTACATAGAAGCAATTGAGGAAGCAAGCCATACCGCAAACGGATATTATCTAAGAAATTTGTTTGCAACAATGCTTATAACATCCTTCTTATCAAGACCTGATTACGTTTGGGATAATACATGGCATTTCTTAGTCGACGGGATTCTTTATCATCAACAAAAGAAACACAATAATCCAGGTTATTTTTGTTATATGTGTGAACTTCTGTTTTTGTAGTTTACTTTAATGTAGATTTATTATTTATTTTTCAGGTTTGTCTCTTAGTGACGAGCAACTGAAGAACTTGGCATTACTTGAGATTGAAGAGTTTTTGGTATCAAACAATTCATCTCTACGTAGGTTTTCACACATGCCGTTTCCAGATCAGGAATCTGTGTCTACGTCAATGAATCCTCTTATGATGGAAGAATTATCTTATAATAAGGATTCTTTGTCAAATGATTTTAAGCTTTTGTACACATCTCTAACCGATGAACAAAAAAGCATTTACAACGAAATATTCAACTCCTTAAAACGTAAAAAAGGTGGTGTTTTTTTCATGTATGGTTACGGCGGTACATGCAAGACATACTTATGGAAAACTTTATCGGCGTCAATTCGGTTTAAGGGAGAAATTGTTCTTAATGTTGCTTCAAGTGTAATAGCATCTTTATTATTAGAAGGCGATAGAACGGCTCATTCAAAATTCCTTATTCCAATCAATCTGACCGAGGACTCCCAATGTCAGGTAGGTATTATAAATTTCATTAATTAGTGATAATTTCACATTTAAATTAATGTTTAGTAATTATATTATTGAATATAATGTTCACGTATTCATCGTTTTCAGGTTAAGGGAAATACTGATGTTTCCGACTTGTTGAAGAAAACATCATTAATAATTTGGGATGAAGCTCCCATGATTTATAAACATGCATTTGAAGTGTTGGACAGAACCCTAAAAGATGTTATGAACGTTGATTTGGGCAACAATTCTGAATCATTGTTTGGAGGTAAGGTAGTTGTTCTGGGTGGTGATTTCAGACAGATTTTACCTGTTGTACAGAATGGAACAAGAAACGATTGTGTGAACGCCACAATAATTCTTCTTACATATGGTCAACATGTAAGGTTTTGAAACTAACTAAGAACATGAGGTTAACTGTTGGTTCTCAAATGTCAAATACTTTAGAGATTAAATAATTCGATGATTGGTTGTTGGATATTGGTGAAGGTAATCTTGGTGGTCCTAATGACGGTGAAGCAACTATATCAATTCCAGATGATCTTCTAATAAATTATTCCCTTGATCCTATGTCTGATTTAATAGACTTTGTTTATCCTTCTGTGTTAGAAAGGTTTAATGATCTTACTTACTTTCAAGAACGGGCGTTGCTTGCTCCCTTAAATGATGTGGTTCAAGAGATTAATGATTGTATTTTAGCGTATTTTCCTGGTCAAGAAATGGAGTACTTAAGTTCAGATAGCATCGACGAGGTTGAAAGTGTATCTGAGGATTTTGATCCCACGTTGTACTCTCCTGATTTTCTTAATGGTATAAAGATGTATGGAATGTCAAACCATCGTTCGTTACTTAAGGTTGGAGTTCCTATTATATTACTACGAAATATTAATAAGAAAAAAGGGTTGTGCAATGGAACTCGACTACAAGTTGTTAGTTTGGGTAAACGCTTCATTGAAGCTAAGGTTGTTTCTGGTACTAATATTGGATTTCGTACTTTAATTAGCAGAATAAGTCTTACACCGTCTAATAAGAAGCTTCCATTCAAGTTAAAGAGGAGACAGTTTCCTATATCGGTTTGTTTTGCAATGACTATAAATAAAAGTCAAGGACAATCTTTAGCGCGTGTCGGATTATATTTAAAAGACCCGGCTTTTACACATGGCCAGCTTTATGTTGCTTTGTCTAGAGTGAAGACTCGCGAAGGTATTAAGATTGTTTTATAAGATAAGGAATCCAAATTGATTAGTGAAACAAAAAATGTTGTGTATAAGGAAATATTTGGAAACCTTCTATGAATTTTTTTACAATACTTTTTCCTTTAAGTTTGTATGTTTTTAATTATGTTTAAGGTTTTTAATAAAAGGATTGTATAATTTTATTTTGTCTAACTATACATAGTTGTTTGTATGTTCAATTTCCGTTCATTAGTTTAGTTTAGTTTTTTATGTTTCTTGTAGTATATTTTATGTTTTTGAAATTTAATTTTATAGACTTTTATTTTTAGCCAAATATTATATCTATACTCGAAATTTATTTTATATACATTTATATCTTATCAATTTAATATATTAAAAAAATAGGATAATAGGTTATATGTTCATAAATAGTTTAATAAATATAGAGTTAATCATGAGTTTTATTGAATCAATAAACCGTCATTTTTAATAATAATAATAAAAAACTCTTTTGAAGATAAACACAATCATCATAACTTCAACAAAATCAATCTCTTCCATCATCTTCAACAATGGCGACAGTTGTTTCTTGGAAATTTTCATCCGAATCAAATAACTATCAATTTATCCTTAGCGATCTTTCTACAATCCATAAGCCTTCTATCGAATCGGTTATGTCGTTTAACATTTTGTTTAAGTACCAACTAATAGGATTCGGAAATCACAAACAAGTTATAACCGAGGAAGAGAGAGCACTATTGAATGTTATAAATGAAGATATTATACGACATGAACAAGAACTACTTCCTTTGGTCAATGTTAGGAAGTGGTTTTTTTATCCTTTTCAAAATAATGTGGTTATTAAATATGTCAATGGGCAACAAAAGATTGTTAATCCTAAGTCCATATTGCAATTCAATTATCTTTACCTTTTAAGAGATTTGGATTTCTTGAAGCTTTCGAACGTTTTTAAAGCAAAAGCGCATTTAGATTTGGAGCATGAGGTGGATGAGAAGGTTAAATGGTTGTTGGATTGTCAAAACTATGAATCCGATTTTGATGATCTCCAAAGCTATTTTGGTTCTGATTCTGAAGTTTAAATAAATCATATGAAATATGTTAGTTATATTTTTGATAAATATAAATTTTGACCAAATTGTTGACTTTGTTTTGTTCCTTTATGTTAGTAGTTTACTTCATATACACAGGCTTCTAAAAAAGTAGAATACACATTTATAATTGTTTGTTTTTGTTTTGTCAGGTTGTTATGATACTTTGCTTTTTTTGGTAGATTGTGCTTGAAGGTGATTGTTGGTAAATTTTTTGTCAATCTAACTATACTATTAAAGCAATAAGCTTTATGTCAAAATCCCCCTTCCTATTGGTTGATTCTCATACTTTTTATTTATATCTATGCATTCTCTAATTTTCATCTTAATAAAATTAATCAATAATATATTAAAATAAGATTCATTAATGCTATTAAAGTATTATCTTTCATTTTCATTTTGAATATTTAAAATTGTCATTTATATAGGAACCTAATTAATTTCATATTTTAAAATCGTAGCTATAGTTTCGAAAACCAAATATTCAAAATTTCATTTTGAATATTTTATTATTTTTGGTTGATTTCATTCACCACCTTTATTATTTTTTTAGATAATATATAATATATAATCTAGATTATTATTTGATATTTCATCAATAGAAGAGATTACGGATTTAATATAGAGATTACGGATAGTATATATATAATATATAGATATTACCGATATAAAATATTGAAATTTTGTTAAAATCTTATATTTATTTAAAATTTAAATTTATCAAATTCATAAACTTGTAAAGGTTTGTACCATTCATGTTAAATTTAGGAAAGGATGACCCATTTGATTAAAGAAATGGTTTAATTACGGGAATTGTAAATTTGAATTAATTATTGTATATTCTTTGAATGTAATTAATTTGTAAATTTGAATTAATGATTGTATAAATTATGCTGTAAATTTGAATGTTAATTTGAATTAATTAACAATGACTAAGTTTTACTATAATTATGGATGTTGACCCATTGATCCATTTACTTAATTACGGTCATTTAGTTTTAACAATTATAACCAACATCCATTGTCTTATTATTGTTAACAATAACAATTGAGTTATAAATCCATTGTTGACCCATTGATCCAAGACTTATAATTACGATTTACTTATAATTACAATAATATAATTATCAATTTACTTACAAATATATAACAAAATTATTAACTTTAATTTTCACACCTTATATAAATACATTACATAATATATGGTGTTATAATTGATGATTAATTATATTATTGTAAATAATATAATTAGTAACTTATATTTTTACATTAATTAGTTTATTTCCGTATGTTTAAATATACTCAAAATTTAAATTAAATAATATAACACTTATACTAATCTAATATACTAATCTAATTATACGAAAATATAAATTTAAGACCTTAATGGAATTGTTGAATTAATAGAAATTTCAAAATTTGAAAATCCATTAATTGTGGTTTCCTTTCTATTAGTTCTTACTATAACTTATTTGAAAAATATTCAAATTTACTAAATTTATGTTTGCAATCAATTACCTTTATACCTTCCTATTATAATTTAGTCTACCCTAATTCATTTGGTATAAATACGTACATTTATAGCCTAATTCTTACACCATCATAGCCTCTTTATTAAAAATGATTAGCTTTGTGCGAAGGTTTTTACTTTTTGTTGTTTTTATATCTTCCATTTTCTTATTAATTTTGTTGGTTAAAATTGTTATTGTTCGTAAATGATTTGTTTGTCTTTTTAAAATTTTTCACCACTAGCAATATGGAGCCAAAAAATATCACCATGTTGAACCAACTGGATGTTCAAAACAGTGAGTGTATCCTAAAGGTGCATATTTTGAGACTTTGGCGGCTGAAGGACAACTCAAAGCCCGGGCAAGATTGGTCCATCGAAATGATTGTTCAAGACGAAATGGTATCATTCATGTTCATTAATTTAGTCTATTATTCATACAACTTTTTACTAATCTTAATAATAATTTGCAGGGCAACAGGATACAAGCCTATGTAAGGAAGCCGTGCATTCCTAACCATTTAACAACATAATAACAAATCCTATTTAACAAGGTGAATGATTTAAAATAAAGATAATAAAGTATGTTCACCTTTCTTTTTAAATTTATTAAGGCAAATAGTGAAGAACTGATTATTTGATCATACATTAGGAATAAAATAATAAGAACCATCCACAAATCTCAATTTCTCCATATATACGGTTCTGAAAAATAAAATTTAAAACCTTTTAACAACCTAACAAAAGTACATTTTTAATTATGGAATTTGTATATTCTAATTAATTATTGATTATTATTTGATTAAGTATTTGACTAACTATCCATAAGGCTTACTATAAATATGGATTTTGACTCATTTACTTATTCTAAATTTAGCAGTTAATCATTTAAATATATTAGGTTGATTTTAAATTTAAATTTTGTTGATATATATATTATAAAATTTAATTGATGTAATTGATATATGTTTTTTATATATTCATATAGATTTAGCATTTGATAAATACAATTTTGACCAATTTGAGTATAAATTCTACGTTGTTTCCGATTTATGTAAATTATGAATTAATCACCCTTTTGATTAAGGAATTATTTATTTACGGAAATTGTATATTTTTAATTAAAGGTTGTATATTATTTGAATAATGATTTGAATATTTGATTAAGCATCTTTAATGTGTGCTTTAAGTGTTTACTATAAATACCGATGTTGACCCATTGAATGCTTCTAAATTAAGTAAATATTGATTTAAATATATGGTATTGATTTGACTTTTTAATATTCAAACTCTAATTCATATTATTCTAATTGATAATTACAGTTCAATTCTATTTAAAATATTTTAATGTTAGTAAATCAAAACCATATTAGTAACTTGTTTTTTCCACACCTTATATGAAGTTTTGAATTATTTAAATGCTGATTATAATTATATTATTTTCAATAATTTTATAATTTTCAATTAGGGGATTCAGTATATAAATATGTATCGTAATTTTATATTTTAGATATAAACCTATTATATTTGATGAATCATTATATTTGATGGTATTGAAATACATAATTTTATTTATTGTAAATACATAAATTTAATTTATATTTCTACATTAGTAAGTTTAATTCCCTATTTAAGTATAGTCAATATTTAAATATAGTATAGATTTATTTTATGAACATTACATTAAGGTTTTTCATCCTTATTCCCTAATTTATGAACATTACATTCAAATTTTAAAATTCATTAATCCTAATCCCCTAATTTTCGTCCTTAGTTTAAGTTAACTGACTTTCCTTAATTTATTCTTTCTAATTACAATACGAAATTCGTGTATAAATACTTAACATCCATACGCTCATTCTTACACTATCAAAAATTCTTTAGAAAAAACGATTATCTTTCTTTTTAGTGTTTTTAATTTTTGTTGTTTTTATATCCTCCCATTTTGTGATGTATTTTTTGGCTTAAAATTCTAATTATTCAAAAATGAACTTTTTGTTTATTTTTATTTTTTAACCACTAGGAAAATTGAGCCAAAAGACATCACCATGTTGAACCAATTCGGGTAAGGGAGATTAATTATTTTCCTGTAAGGTTTTATTTGATACTTTAATAGCCGATTCTCATATTATTCATTATCTCATTAAGAATTCTTTTTCTTTTCCCTTTTTTGTTTGTATTGATTTTAGTTATTATTAAATTTTCTTATAATCTTTTTAGGTTCTATATCAAAATCAAAGATGTAATGGAGATGCTGAACTATTACGGTTTCCGATAAGATATTATGGAAAATACTATAATTCCCGATTCTCATATTATTCATTATTTCATTGTTCATTCATTTCTTTGTCGTTTCAATTATTGGTTTTATTATTTTTATTATTTCCGTTACATCAATTTGGAATTAAATTATTTTTGTTATTGTTAATTATTCAGGTTATAGTCATTGCAATATCAATTTTTCCAGCTATTGGTAATTATTCCGGCTATACATTATAACAACAATTTTACATTTGTTCACATAATTTAAATATTCCATAATTGGTAATTTTTACTATTATTTTACATTAATTGTTATTGTATTTAATTATGATTATTCCGGCTAATAACCAAAGTTCCGTTTAGTTAGAATAATATATTATTTAACATTTGTTTAATTTTATCATTTCAGCTTATGGCTCCCAACTAGAAATGCTAATGTCATGGATGGAGTATTTTTTGTAAAAATATCTTACTTTTTGTACAAGATTATATATATATATATATATATATATATATATATTTATTATTCATGTATTTTTGTATTTTTCACAATTCATGTAATTTAATTGATTTTTATATAATTAATCTTATATTGTTGTTGGTCAAAGTCTATTTAATAAATTTCCATGATTTTGAAACATTTTCAAAATCGTTTTAATATATTTCTCTGGTTATCATTATTGGTCAAATTCTATTTAATATGTTTCAATATTTTTAATTTAAATTTAATATCATAGGCAATTGAATCACCAATGTCAACGAAATTTAACAAATTTTTATACTTTTCAATATTATCAAACTTTATATTTTAAAATAATACACATTTATGTGCTTATGTTTTTATTTAATACCCATTATTTTTTATTTATATTGATAACCTATTTAATAGTCATTTTGTAAACAGATCTTCACTATTGTTTTTGGAAAGTTTTAATGTATTGATACTATTCATATCATTAACGTTTTCAATTTTAATATTTGACTATTTCTAATTAATTTAAATTATTTGATGGAGAGTGGGTTTATTATGTTTGTTTTGGTCATTACGAATGTATTTTAGTTATTAGTATTCTATCATTTTTTTATTTTATATAGCTTAGACAATTCATGGAAATTAATTCATTTTTATATGAATAACAATCTTTATTTTTTACGTGTTAAAATTTTTGAATCGTATCTTGAAAGTCTTAATAATTAGTTATTGAACTTCCAAAAAAATGGAACGTTTTTTATGATAATATGTACAATTATTTATTTATGTTTTTAAAATTCAACTTTTACCTCTATTGCAACAATCTTTTTGGTTTTAGTAATATTTAATCTAAACAAAATTTTCATCTTTTATATTTAAACAAATTTTAATTAACATAAATGACAAATTTAATTTATACTGGAAATTTTAAATAATTTACTTTTGGTTATAGTCGAAAGTTAATAAGTTTTGTTTAAAAAACAAATAAATATTATTTGACCAAATTAATATATGATGTATTACGTATTTCAAATTTTTATTTAAAAAATCTTAGATATTTACTATAATTTCCTATTTATTTTAAAATATTTATCATCTTTAATTTTTATGATACATTCCAATTATTAATACATTAATTTATTTATGTTTTTAAGAACAGAATTTGACCACTTTTTTTTAGTTTTAATATTCTCCAATCTCAATAAACTTTACATCTTTTATATTTGACCAATTTTTAATAAGGCATAAAAGTCAAGAATTACAAATTCGTTCAAATTATTCCGGCCAAATTAAAAACTAAACTAATAAACTAAATAGAAAATAAAAAGTTTTCATTTTTATATTAGACCAATTTTTAATTAGGCATAAATGCTAAGATTAATGTATAAAATTAAACAAAGAATTATCTAATGAAATTTATTGTTAAATAAAGTAAGAAAGCTAAAGTTTTGACAATAATTTTTTTTAGTTTTAATATTCTCCAATCTCAATAAACTTTACATCTTTTATATTTGACCAATTTTTAATTAGGCATAAAAGTCAAGAATTACCAATTCGTTCAAATTATTCCAACCAAATTAAAAACAAAACTAATAAACTAAATAGAAAATAAAAAGTTTTCATTTTTATATTATACCAATTTTTAATTAGGC